>NW_023270415.1:42886857-43062613 GCF_011800145.1 Mirounga leonina | reverse complement strand
TATAATATAATATAATATAATATAATATAATATAATATAATATAATAATACATATATATGTGTGTATATATATGTATACACATATATATATACAAAATGTCCAGCATTGGCACTTTAGTCTCTCCCGCAGTCGAGGGCAATTTGCTGGCTCTGTCTTCTCTCGTATCAGGGTGTGCATCCACCAACAACAATGCAGTGTTAAGGCCCCTCTCAGTCCTCTCTGCTTGGTCGGTAGGCATGCTGGCTTGGAGGGGCCCTGCACCTGGCTCTGCGCTGTGAGACCTGCATTCTTGGCAGAACCTAGTGCATGGAGTCATGATGCTCCTGCCCTATCCCTGTATGGTTCTCTCTGCTCTTCCAAGCAGCCCTCGTTTGCTGCCCTTTACTTATGGAAATAAATGCAGGAGAGAAGTGTTGTCCAGGCCACTTGGCCACTTGGCTGTTGGTCAAACACCTTTACTTAGGGGACAGGCCAGGTCCATATGGGGGTGGTTAAGAGCAAGGGCCCTGAAGTCAGACTGTCTGGGTTCAAGTCCCAGCTGTGTGACCTTAGGCCAGTGACTCAGCCTCTCTGTGCCCCTCTTCCCTCATCTATAAAAAATGGGATAATGATCATAAGATTGCTTGGTGAAGTAAGTCAGCACGAAGAGCAGCCCTTGGTACTTAGTAAGCTCTTAATACATGCTGCCCATTATGATTCCACAGGTTGTGAACACGTCTAAACATTTGCCTTGGCCTTCATATTTTCAGCACAAAAGCAGATTATTCTTCATGTTTAGACTCCTTTGTTTTTTTTTTTTTAAAGATTTTATTTATTTTTTAGAGAGCGAGCGAGAGAGAAACAGCATGAGAGGGGAGAGGGTCAGAGAGAGAAGCAGGCTCCCCGCTGAGCCGGGAGCCCGATGCGGGACTCGATCCCAGGACCCTCCCTGAGATCATGACCTGAGCCGAAGGCAGACGCTTAACCATCTGAGCCACCCAGGCGCCCCTAGACTCCTTTGTTTTTAAGTGAGAGGTGCTGATGTGGCAGGAATTTAAAAAGGGCTTCTTTATGGGGCACCTGGGTGGCTCAGTCAGTTGAACATCTGCCTTTGGCTCAGGTCATGGTCCCGGGGTCCTGGGATCGAGCCCCGAGTCAGGTTCCTTCCTCAGTGGGGAGACTGCTTCTCCCTCTCTGACTCCCCCGGCTTTTGCTCTCTCTCTCTGTCAAATAAATAAATAAATCTTTAAAAAGGGGGGGAGGGGCTTCTTTAATGGACCTGGATAAAAGCTGCCCTAGGCACTCATAACCTGGAAGGAAACACCAGGGAAGCAGATCCGGGTCCCAAGAAGTCAACATCATCTCCTCCAGGTTGACCAGCTGGTCTGTCTATACCCAGGCCCTGCTCCCTCCCATTTACCCTGAATGTCTTATCCTTGTAGGGGTGTGACTGTCCCCAAGTAGCTGAGGATAAGAAAACAGAGGGAAGAGGCACAGGTCGGTTGTGGTGCTTATGACCCACTGAGGAACAGAGCTTGGCCTATCTGTGAATTCCACGTGTTCACTAGATCCGAACAACCCCCTTGCCTTCTCCCCCCAACCCCAGCAGCTCTAGCTCTGAACTATCAACAAAGCGTTGCTTGTCTGCTGGGTTTTTAAGAGGGAAACGTCCCAGATTCATACATTTGTAAAGAAAAAACTATCTGGCCCATATCTTGGCCTCCCGTTGTCAACAGCAGATCGGTGGCTTCCAAGGTTTCCCCGACCACAGAAAGCTCAACTTCCTGGCTCGAGCCTTCTGAGTAAGGTGAGACTGACCTCAGAGTCCTGTATTTATCATTGAATTTTGCCAAACAAACCAGCTTAGCGAAAAACATGGAATTGAGACCATCTTGACGGGGCCAAAACCAGAACAGTAACAAGAACAGAAACTTGGCATTTGGGTCTCCGTTTGTTTCTGAAATGCTCCTCTTGTCCTCTCCCTCCCTTCCCCCAGGAGTTTTTCAACAGTTGAAGAAAGATTTCGTTCAAAGGGAACTGACTGGCTCTCCCACAAACGGGGTAGAAGATGCGTCAGCGCACGTCAGTGGCCACACCGAGGGAGGGGGGAAGGTGGTGTGGCTGGCACCTTTGTGTCAGGAGCTCAGCTTTCTCTTTTGGCTGGAAGTGCTTTGTTATTAGAGTCTGTTTAAAACTGGAATCCTCGGGGTCCTCTTCTGAAAAGGCATCATCAGCATCTTCGCAAGCAGCTAAGATGTTTCTCTCCCTGCCTCAGATCTGGCCTTAAAAAACCAGACCGCGGCCGCTGGCTTCTTTTGGTCTCTCGGACAATGGAGTTTTCAGACTTTTTGAAGTCTTAGAAATGTTATCTTGAAAGTAATGAGAACCTTGATTTAAAAATATGTCTTAAAGGATATAAGGCAGATGTTAACAATGTACAAAGCGCCACTCTTTGTAGGCAACAGTCTATGTTAAGGGGGACCTTAAGAATGATAACTTGGTAAAATATTAACGTGATGAGTGTGCAGGTGGAGGCTCAGGGGCTCTAATAAAATTTGGTTCGGCCCGACTAACCTTCATCGCAGTTATATTGCTATGTGCTTGCCTAGCGAATGGGAAGGGAATTGGGTCACAGGTAGAAAGGTAACAGGGAATCGTGGGATGAGGGAGGGAGAGAGGAAACACGCACGACTTAGGAGTTGTGAATTTGAGTTGGCAGTGGGATGGTGATGTCTTTAACTGAAAAAGAAGGAGTCAATTTAGGGACAGAAGACAATAATAATATATTGGATGTGTTGAGTTTATGGGCCTGCGTGACATCTCCCACCCAACCATAAACCCCAGGAAGATAGCAAGACCTATCACATGCTTTGTATCTCTAACGCTACTACCGATAACTGTAAAATGCTTGAACTAATGAATTAATGGCAGCATGTGGAGATGTCCACCATACTGTTGGGAAACGAAGTCTGGTGCTCCAGAGAAGACCATCGTCTAATTGTCCCAGGAAAATCGGCAGAGAATGTAATTGAAGCCCCGGGAGCAGGTACACTGGAGAGTATGAGTGAGAAGAGGAGGTACTGAACACAGATTTGGGGGGTGGCTCGTGTTTCCCTGGGTGTCCCCCAACCTTCCAGACTACTAGGGCCCCTGTTGGCTTTTCACAATGGCCAGACCGGTTTGAAGAGAAGTCTGAGGATTAGACATACCTGAGAAGTATATGGTCCGTCCCCAAAATGTCTCCATGAGGAGGTATGTTGCGATGGAAAAAGCAAGTCTTAGAGGAATTATGCCACACACATCGATCAGCAAGTGCAGCAAAAGACACTCCCCCAACCTTTTCTTTTAAGTTTGGTGAAGCCCTGGATCTCCTACAATACTCTGCATTCAATGTTCTCTTTAAAAAAAAAAAATGTTTTTCTTTATTGAAGTCTAGTAGACAGGCAATGTTACGTTAGTTTCAGGTGTACAACATAGTGATTGGAACTACCATCTGTCGCCGTACAGTGTTACCTCAATATAATTGAGTATATTCCTTACGCTGTACCTTTTACTCCCAGGACTTACTCCTTCCATAACTAGAAGCCAGTATCTACCACTCACCTTCACCCATTTTGCCCATTTCCCACCCTCCTCTGCTCTGGCAAACATCAGTGTGTTCTCTGTCTGTATCTATAGGTCTGATACTGCACGGATGTGACAACGGTGGTGGGATCATTTTTTTTCTGGGGTGATGGGATGAATCCTCCTTGAAGTAGGGACGCACAGGACCACGTGGAACCTGAAGCCAGGGGCCATGTGGTCTAGGATCAAGGCCTGATATTTTATGCTGCCTTGACATCTTGTAAAATTAGGAAGGCCACAGATGGCCTAGTCATAAATTTCTCTCCCCACTCTGCTCCTGCAGGTGAGGTCCTCCGGCCAAACAAGCCTTACCACAAGAACCAGACACAGTTCCTGCTTATCCCTAGTAGCAGTCTTCTGTTCCCTGCCAGTGCATGGAATTATTCAAACAAGCTGATCATGTCCTGCCAAAAGAGCCAAGGGCCTCTTCCTCGTCTTGATACTTCAAAGCCTGCCTCCCACAGTCCCTGGTTGTTTACTCTGTTCCTGAGTACACCCCCCATGGGACATTCTGAGTCCTTTTTCCTCAGGCTGTGAGTGTACGTGACTTATCAAGCGCTGTCCATTTTACCTGTCCAGCGTCGACTACCACATGTTCAGTCATCTCCATAAACCCACGGCCGGAATGCTTCTTTCACCAATAGGATGAATAGGAGGTGATTAAAATAGGCCTCTCCAAAGGCATTAAGTAGCTGGATTCACCAGATCCAATATCCCGTTCATGCAAAGTGCCTACAGAGTGTTTCTAGCCAATCCTTGTATCTTTGGCACCACTCATTCCATTGTAAGGTATTTTTATAACATTCTTAATGCTAGTTTACAGAACCGACTGTAGCACTGGAACTCTTGCAGTAGGTGTTTCTAGAGGGTGGATGCCTAAAATTGTCTTCCAAAATGCTAACTCTATTTCTGATAGGGTACTCCTAGGGTGTAGATGACATACTTACCACTCTGTCAATGCTGAGGTATTCTAAGTGATGTTACAGACAATATGAATGCTTGTTTCCTTTAATGTTGGAATCAATTGACTTGAAATTTTTTTTCACATAAGGTGGATACCTAATATACCTTTCCTAGATCTCTGGGGATCTCTGGGCTCACCTCTCTCCTGCTCTCTCTGAATTTAGTCTCTTGTGAGTGTTCTCCCTTCCTCAAACCCTTGCTTCTTTAGAATATGCTACCTTAGTTCCCTTACTCTCCAAACCACAATTGACCATGAGTAGCAGACTTTACTGAAGGTTCAGGGTGAGGAGAATCCATTCACCAAAACTGAATACCAGCGAGGTTGCTAGATTTAGCAAATAGAAGATTCTCAATTAAATTTGAATTTCAGATAAACAATGAGGAATGTTTTAGTGTAAGTACATCCCAACTAGTGCATGGTAACCTGTCTTTTACCTGGCAACCCTAAATACTGAAACCCTAAACAGACATCTCTGATCTTACACCAACGGCAGAAATTACCCACTGACCTTCTTTTCCCTTTTGTCAAGTAGAAAGCATCATAGCTGTCAGAGATAAATGTGTGGTGTGGAGTGAAATCCAGAGGGCTGGTGGATGGTGTGCAGTGATGAGTGGAGAGATGAGGAAGATTGAGAAGAAGCCGTGGGCCTTGGCTTTGTGACTTTTGGAAAAGTGATGCCCATGGAAGTTGGGAGGAGAACAAGGATTTCAAGGCGTGGAACAAGACCAGCAGAGGCTCTGTTGAATTTGGCAGTGAAGGGAAAGAGAGTTGTATATGAACTGAAGGCAATGGAAACTTATGAGTTTTTTTTTTAATTGGATAGATTTATAGGTATTTGTGGGCTGAAGAGGAGGATCCACTGAAGATAGAAAGATGAACTATGAACCAAAGATTTAAGAGGGGGACCCCTTTCGTTCTTTTGTCAGGTGTCTGATGAAGCAATGTTATGGGCTGAATTGTGTGCCGCCATGTGGTGAAGTCCTAACCCCCAGTACCTCAGAATGTGATGGTATTTGGAGACGGGGTCTTTAAAGAGGTAATTAAGGTAAAATGAGGTCATGTGGGTGGGTCCTAGTTCAATACGACTGGTGTCTTTATAAGAAAAGGTCAGCCCAGGCCTGCAGAGTGGGAAGACCATGGGAAGACAAGCAAGGACACAATCATCCACAAGACAAGGAGAAAGGTCCCAGAAGAAACCAACACTGCTGACAGCTTGATTTCAGACTTGTAGCCTTCAGAACTATGGGAAAACAAATTTCCATTGTTCAAGCCCCCCAGTCAGTGGTGCTTTGTTATGACAGCTCTAGCTAACCAGTACAACGGGTATTTGTCATCATTGTGTACACAGGCTTTGGGGCCAGCCAGTGTGGGTCTGAATCCTGGCTGGGCTTCTTTCTGGCTGTGGGATCTTGGATGATTTAGTAAACCTGGAAGCCTCAGTTTTCCCCTCTGCAAAATGGGGATAATGGTTTAACTTGTAACGTTGTGAGGGTTAAAATGAGGCAATGCATATAAGACCCTTAGCACAGTGTTTAGTAAGGAGTTAAGTGCTCGATGCCTTTATTCCTTCAACAAATACTTACTGAAAGACTATGTGCCAGGCATTGTTCTAGGTGCTGGGGGCATACCAGTAAATTAGACAAAACACCTGCCCTCTGGTAGCTTTCATTCTGGTGGGGGAAGACAGATAATAAACAATTATGTAATATCTATAGTAAGTTAGATGAAATGGCAAAATATATAATATAAGTGACAAGTAAAGCAGGGAAGGGATAAATGAAATGCTAGGAGGTATTGAAATCTTAAATAAGGTGACCAGGGAAAACCTCACTGAGTAGGTAGCTTTTGAGTTAAGACCTGAAGGAAGTGAATGAGCCAGCACTCCAGCAGAGGAAACAGCAAATGCAAAGGCCCTGTGGTGGGAATGAGCTTGGTTTACACAAGGCACAGCAAGGAAGCCAGTGAGTATGAAGAGAACAAGGGTAAAAGGAGCAGGAGATGGGGCCAGAGAGGTGACAGGGGCAGGTCATGTAGGGCCCTATGGTGATGGAATGGTAGCCCCTAAAATATATGTCTACACTCTAATCCCTGGAGCTTGTGAAAGGAACCTATATGACAAATGGTGAATTGAAGTAATATTCACGTATGGCAAAAAATACGATTAAGGATCATGAGAGGTGGAGCTTGTCTAGGATTATCCAGGTGGTTTCTAAAGGCAATCCCATATCTCCTTATAAGATGGACACACAGAGAAGAAGGAGAGAGGAAGACGGAGTAGAGAGATGCACCATAAGCCAGAGCGCCAGCACCGGAAGCTGCAAGAGGCAAGGAATGCCTTCTCTCCTAGAGCTTCCAGAGGGCGAGGGGCCCTGCCAACACCTTGACTTCTGACCTCCAGAACTGCAAGGGAATACATTTCTGTTGTTTTCAGCCACTAAGATTGTGGAAATTTGTTAGAGAAGGCCTAGGAAAGTAATACAGGCCTGAGAGCTCATATTGAGGAATTTGACTTCTGAATGCTGTAAGGAACCTTTGCAGGGTTCTGAGTAGTGGAACAACATGATCTGACCTTGTTTAAAAAAATCTCCTTGGGGACTGTGTCGGGGTGTGGGGCCCAAGGGGGCAGAAGTGGGGCCAGTTAGGAGACCCCTGCTAGAGTTCAAGTGAGCAAAGATGGGGGCTAGGACCAGGAAGGCAGAGTGAAGTTGGTGAGAAGGGTCAGGTTCTGGATACATGTCAAAGGTAAAGCCAACAGGATCTAAGAGTTGAGTTGCTGCTCCTGAGATGGGGCTCTTGACAGTAGGACCTGGTTTTGGTGGGCGAGGTGAAGGGCCAGTAAAGGGCCCTGCTATATGGCACAGAGTCTGTGTGAGGGGTTAGGCTAGCAATGTAAATCGGGGTGTCAGTGGCACACGGGGGGTAGTTAGGCCGAGACGTGGTAGCTCTTCAAGTGGGAGCAAGTGTTTGTTCCATTTGTGTTGTTGCGTTTTAACGGACAGGACCGCCGCACTGCAAAACCTTGATTGCCTCTAGATGTCTAAACTCATAATGGTTGGCTCTTGATGTGTCCTTAATCGACTCTGAGCACATGGAACGCAACCACCGGGATAATGGCGTCATCTGGCAAAGCTACTGCCTTCAGACTTAGGAAAATGCAAAATATTTAAAAATCAGTAATTTTATAAAATCAGTCCAAGCTTCAGCTCTCTTGCCAAATACTCCCCCTCATCCCCAGTCTCCAGACAGTGGTCTGTGAACACAGCTTAAACAAGAGCTCTACTTGGTGCTGCGTTTCCCCTCCCACCGCAGAAGGGCAGACCCCAACCAGCACACCTATGAGAAAAGGGAGTGTTTCCTTGAGACCCGTGGAAATGGAGTATATTTGCAAATCCCTTGTTTTTTTTTTAATGAAACATTTATGAATTTCTTCAGGTTAACTTGGAAGAGCTGCAAGAACGAGTTACTTAATTTTTCTGAGAGAGATGTGGCTCATTTGAAAGCGATGACAATGACTTTAGCTTCATAATTGCTGTGCTTTATACAGCACTTTATATTCCTAATTGGTTTCAAGGACTGTCGTGTTCATTATCATAACCAGTTCCATTCTCCCTCCTCTGGAAAGGGAAGCTGAAAATATCACAGACCTAGGGGGGAAAATAAATTTAAAAATCACAGAAAGTAAACTAGATTACTAAGAAAATTTTTTTTTCTAAATTTTCTACCTTGATTTACTTCATTGATTATAGAACTTTATATGAATCAAATATCCACTTGTTTAAGTGTAAGTGGGGTCTCAGGACCCTAGTCTGCCCTACACTAGCCATGACTTGGGACAAGTCACCTCGGCTCTCTGACGTTGAGTCTCCTCCCTTCGTAAGGGCTGGGGTGCTGTAGCAACTGCCTCATGAAGCTGTGAGGATGGAACGAATCATATACCTGAGCCCGCAGCAGAGACCTGTCCCAGGGTAGACACTCTGCAGTTGCTTTTCTGCACACACCTCTCATTTGCATCATAAATCAAGTAACAAACTCACGTTTTGTCCTAGGCCCACAATTACCAGATGCTGGAGGTTGAAGGACACAATCCTGGCTCCTGAGGGTCTCACAGTCCCTTAGGGAATTTATATATTCAGCTGATAGTCATTAAGGACTTATTATGTGTCAGGCTCTGTTCTAAGAGTGAACAGACAAAATCCCTGTCCTTGAGGAGCTTACATTTTACTGTAGGTGACAGTAATCATGCACACGAAGAAGTAGATAATATCAGCCAGGTTGGCATCAGTGCTCTGAGGAAAGTGGGCTAGACAATGATGGTAGGGTTGGTACTTTGGTAGTGTGTTTGGGGGCAGCCTCTCTGAGGAGGTGACCCTTGAAAAGAGACCTGAAGGAAGCAAGGAAGCGAGAGAGTTCCCAGAAAATACACAGCTCTGAGGTGGGAATGTGCTTGGTTGAGAAATGGGTGGGGGGCCAGTCTGGATGGAGCAGGAAAAACAAGGGGACAGTAAAGGAGGTGAGGTTGGAGAGATAACCAGGGGTCAGGTGGCAGGGAACAGATAGATGTGTGACTCTATAACACAAGTGCTTTGCTGGAGGTGCAAATGTGGTGCTTTGGGGATGCAGAAGGCTCTGCTAATTCTCTCGGGTCGGTGTGAGGGAAGGCTTCTCAGAGAGCCAGAAATGGAGCTGAGCCACTCAACACAAGCTCACGCTCTGCTGAATGCCAGGGGCAAAGACAAGAAGACAAGGTATTTGTCCTTTAGGGGTTTACAATCTACTGAGATTATGAAACAAAATACTTGACTTGATGGGGACAGATGGTAGCGATACTTGCAGTGGGCATAAGGTATACACTTGTTGAATCACTATGTTGCACACCTGAAACTAATGTTACATTCTGTGTCAACTATACTCAAATCAAAAAATGTAAACAAGCAAACACTTGACCTGGAAGTCTGCACAGGGCACAGTGGAGCCCCACCGAAGGAGAAGTCGGTGGTGTGTGGTGTGTATAGGGCATGGGGTCACCACAGAGAGCAGACCTAAGGGAGTCAGGAAAGCTCTTGGAACAAGCATGTGATTGGATCTCATTGTAGGTGATTTTGAAGATGGAGAGCAGACAAGGTGGCGGGTAAAAAATACAGGTATTTGCTGAAAGTAATTCAAAGACACACTTTCCCTCCTCTGTCCGAAGAAGGTCTTTGCCAACATGACACAATATACATGGGCCATGTCTTGTCGTAGGAGTGCAGCTTTTGGTGTCGTTCAGAAACCCTGGGCTTATTCTTCTGGACCTCAGTTGTGTTCCCACATGGTTTTGGCCTCCAGCTGGGAGGCTGGTCAGGAGGCCTCTGTCTACACCAAGAACTATAAGGAAATAAAAGGAAAAGGACATTGTTTCAGGGGATGACCCCTTGTCCTCTTGCACTGGGCCATCCTGTGAGGATGGGAGATGGGGAGGAGGAAGGGCTCACTTAAATGGGCCTCCGGGAAAGTGACAAGAAGCAGCAGGCATTGATGGCTCCAGGTGAACCAGAGGGATCTGGGTCCGATTGCCTCTTCCACCCTGAGCAACTGACTTTGGGCTGGCTACTAAAGCTCCCTGGGCTTTATTTTGCTCATCTGTAAACTGGGCTAATGATGGCATCAATTTCACACTGCTGTGAGAACAAAATGAGTTATTAAGCTTGTAGCACAATGCCTGGCACATATTAGGTTTCCAATAAAGATTAACTATTTTCCCATATCAATACATCTCGTTAGAGGGTAGAAACTAACTTGGGAGCCAGAAAAGCTCTTTGAGCCATCATGCAATTGGATCTTCAATATGAGTGGTGCTGAAGATTAACTGGAGAGGGGACAAAGTGGGGTAAAAAAAAAAAAAATAAGGCAGCAAAGATGGCTTTCTGTTTCAAGACACTGGGTTGCAAAGGGAAGGAAAACTGATAACTTGAGGGGAATTTTTAGGATAGATTTTGGGGAAGGGCTCAAATTCAGGCTGATGCAGCTGATGGTCATGCCCTACCACCGGTCTCATTCACTCCCACGGATGTGGGTTTGGTCCTTTACTCCAGCCACAGGGTTGGTAGAGAAAAGCATAAAGTCATGGCCATACTCAGGTAGTATGGGCAGAATGGAACCAGGACAGAGCCCTTGCTCAGACACTGTCAGGCACTGATAAACACCTCTTGTTAACACCTGTTGCCATGGAAACTGTTTTTGCATGGCCCCTGAGCATTTGACTTCTTACTCTTCAGCGCATTCCTACCAGTGGGGGAAAAACCAACCAACCCACCCCCTTACCATCCTTCACCATGCCTGGCTCATACTACATACCAAATACTTCTTGGCTGCATCAATCAATCTATGCTTCCCTCGAATCAAACATTAAGTCATAATCTATTATTGGATGAAGCTCGAAGCCATCCTGCCGACTAAGTCTGATGATGAGATTCCTTGGCCCATGCACAGTCAATTCCATTGTATGGCCATAAATTAGGAATACCTTGCAAAAAACACTAAAGCTTTTCCAGGTCACATCCGTGCCAGAGAAGTGACACAGGGGGGACAATAATGGAAGTCAGCTTTTTTAATTGGAAGTCATGACTCACGCTGGCAAAGAAACCATAGATAGGCCATGCAGCCCTTGGCTGCCGAGAAACTGGAGGCATTAGGACTCATCAGCTGAGTTTTACAGCTAGAAAAATGATGGCATAGCAAGGTTAAGTGGCCCAGTCAGGTGCCAGATTCAGGGACATG
Organism: Mirounga leonina; assembly: GCF_011800145.1. Classification (NCBI taxonomy): domain Eukaryota; kingdom Metazoa; phylum Chordata; class Mammalia; order Carnivora; family Phocidae; genus Mirounga; species Mirounga leonina. The sequence goes on along the minus strand of NW_023270415.1, from coordinate 43,051,289 downwards.
TATGGAGGGTCACTAGTGATAACTTTCCTATGAAATTCATCAACAGACTGCCAAGTACAAATTATTCCATTGTCCCGACACAGAACTCGCTAGAAGGGAGAGGTGGCAGGAGGAAGATGATGAAGCAGTAAAACTCTTTTTAGAGGAAAGTGAAAATGTGTCCAAAGTATATAGACAAGGAGCAATATTAGAGTCAGCCAGAAGAGACCCAAAGAGTTACAACTGTTTAAATAAAATTGTCATTTTATATTCACAATGGGCCAGATTTTATTCCAGGATAGCTCTGCAGGAATTCTTTGGAAAGATTCCTAACTCTAGAATTACTTGGTGAGAGTGAATTGGGGCCCTATGAAAATGATACTTGGTGATGATTTTATGCAACTGCTTTTTAACCACCTAACAGACACAGAATTACTTTCCTACTAGTCCCACATTGGCACAGCCCAGGGAAGAACATTCAGCAAATCCCATTATACCATGGATTCGACTTCTCTTTCACTTTGATAGCTTTTGTGGAAAGAAACTTCAACGAGTTGTGTATTTGTCCAACTAACTCAGCATAAATATTCATTTCTCCAGAATATGCGCACTATGCAAAGTTGGCCCAGCCATATAAGCTTAGAAAAGTCCAGCACATACTGTAAGCATCACTTAAGTAGTGAGAATACAAACCCTGGCAATGTCTATATACCTAGAGAATCAGATTGCTTCTGCTGTTGCCTGTCCCCTTGCTATGGGCAGCGAATACCAAGAAGTTCATTCTGTTCTCTCCTGCTTTTCCCCCTCTGTTAGTCCTATTGTAATTATATCCTTTTCTCTGATATTTTAAAATGTTCTGGCCAACTTAGTCTTTTGTTAAGTTGTCCCCCAATTTTGGGAATCGCTACCCTCGTTCCTTATGTTTTGTTGTCCCAACCTCTATTTCCATCTATGGAAAACCTCTCTCTCCCTCTATTTCCTCCTTTTCTAAGCTTCCATGGAAATGGCGACACAAAGATGGATGACACAGTTTTTGTCCTTGAGAAACACAGCCTGGTGGGAGGAAATGTGGTGCTCAGGAGATACACGGAAACTCCAAATAAAGGTCTATCTGTCAGCCTGGGAGGAAATCCCAGAAGGCCTCCCAAAAAAAAGGTGACATCTAAATTGAGTCCTAAGATACAGTTAGGAGTAGGGGCAGGTAGGCAGAGTGGGGAGTGGGGAGAAGGAATCCAGGGCAAATGTGAGCAAAGGTAAAGAGGCAGGAGATAGGATAATGGTGTTGTGGGGTTGGTGGGGGGTAGAGGGCTACAGGTCCTCTGGGGCACCTAAAATGGCAAAGTAGGTGGCAGCCAGTTGGGGAGATGGGGCTGGAGAAGTGGACAAGGGCCCAAAAGAGAGTCTGCTTCCTTATAGTCATGGTTACATGACAATTCATTGTGGGACAAATGGAGGAATGAATCGCTGAGAAATCGTTTACGTGGTAAGACTCACAGAGCCATCAAACAATGGACATGAAGCTCCTGAACACAGTTCATATGGTTCATAGCAAGGGTTTGGTTTCTGTGGAGAGTAATTTAGACTGAAAATCAATTTGCTTATTGATTTTCTCAGTTTTTCTTACTTTCATTATTACCTACAATGTGCCACACCTTGAGCCAGACACTCAGGATAAAAAAATAAGACAGCAGCCCAGGGTAGAGTGTTTTCTTCTAAAGGTCTGGCCTAAGAGAGGTCTTTTTGGTTGCAAGGTTGCAAAGACAAGAGGAGGAAACAGGGTTTCAGCAAGGTCATCAAGGTTTGCAGGAAGCAGGCTGGTGGTGAGGCCACTAATCTGCACTTGAAAAGGAGGCAGCAAGGCTGAATGGGGAGCCAAGACTTGATTTTACACACTGTATGATGAGCTCTGTGTGACCTTAACAAAGTTATTGACCCTCTCAGTTTTCGTTTTCTTATCTGGGACATGGGGGCAATGACATCTATTTAACAGAATAGTTTCCAGTTTCCAGATTCCAGAATAATTTCCAGATCCACAAGATCATGTATGTGGCTGGAGTATCACAGGGAGAACACATTTCATTCCAACAAACATTCCTCGAACGTGCAATTTGTATTCAAGTCCTATACTGTTTCTGAATCCTCAGAGCACTAAGGATTCAAAGATGAATGAGACACAGTTTGCATCTGTAAGGAACTCTCCACCAAGTGCTAGCTTTCTTCTGATAATTACAGATAGAAATTTCTAGTTTCATGTCTCAGTTTCTCACTCAGGAAGTGAGGTTAGTTTTCTTGCCTTCCTTCCCTTCTCCAGAGAAAGTCCCAGGACCTAATAGAACTTAAATACACACACACACACACACACACACGGTGCAGCATTAAGCACACATTCTGGAAATAACAAAGAAAACCTCCTCATGTCCAGATTCGCACTGGGCTGGTGGTGCTCATAGAGCGGTAAGTCGGAGCATGGCTAGTCTGAGAACATAGAAATCCGTAGGCAAGTCTTCTGGCTTGTGTCCAGAATCCCCTTATGGCTCCTTGGTGAGGAAAAGGCAGACAAATTCACAGGAGCCTCGGGTTCTCATACATCTCCCACATGTTGGTGCTATCACTGGGGAGGGAAGTAAGCATTCCACATGCCAAGTGCCTTTTGATGATCATGATGGGGTGGGGGACTCCCTTAGGATTTTGTTTCTTTCTTGTGATGTGCTATCCTCGTTCATCTGTTCCATGTGTTCTCACTGTTAGGCAGCAGCTGTTTTTAAGTTATCTGGGCCTTTCCCCAGGGACATGTAAGCATCTAGAGAACATTAGTGATAATACACCTGATAAATCCATTTGTGTTACATGGTTTCCCTGCAGAGAAACAAGGAAAAGACCAGCATTCTGATGATAGTCTAGCTTGTGGGGCACATCTGCCACATATTAAACACGTTTTAGGGACTCATTTCTGAGAATGATTTTTCTTCATTTTAGAAGGACAGCTAAGGCTGTGTCTCCCTGTGAGTTATATTCTATTGAAGGCAGCCCAAACTTAGGAGTTGTTGAAAATTTCAATCACTTTCAATGATTGGCCAATGAGTTTTAATAAAGCAGGATCGGTCCAATGATGCCATTGTGTATATTTTTTCATTTGTTCCTTTCCGCCTTCCTCCCTCCATTCCTTCCTTTTCCTTCCTTCCTTCCTTCCTTCCTTCCTTCCTTCCTTCCTTTCAAAAAGGAATCTTTCTAGGTGATTCAACTGAGTTTTAACTCACCATAAATCTTGACCCAGAGTCAAGAAAGTCCAGTAAAATGCATGATCTGATTGGAAATTTTTGTCATTTCTCTGCAAAAGATGATGTTTAAGAATCTGGGGCATGAATCAAAGTTTAATGGTAGAATTTACAAAGCACAATGGGGCTGGTCTGCATGTGTAGAGCAGGGTCTCCACCCACCACGGCTAGAATGTGCAAAGAAGGAGATTTCATGTATCTTGTAACTACAGAGTCCAGGGCCATTTTAGAGCAACCTGGCCAGTCTACTGTCAAAAATAAACCAACTGAAGTATATGTAGTCTTCCCTTTTCTTACCTGCCCTGGGACCCAACCTCATCTCATCTCTCATGCTAGCCCCCAGGGTCTTTCATTCTAGTTCAGCAGAGATAAAATAGAAACTTGACTTTTTAAAGAGAAAATAGGAGGAACTGCTGGTGAACTCTGATTGTGGCTTTTTGGCTACAAGGAATGGAAACTCTCTGTGCAGCTCCAGAAATGGGGATTCCTCTAATGGAGACGACTGAACATCATAGGGATCACCAACACTAAGGCATAAGATGGCTCAGAGCAGCTTGGAAGCTGGTGAGTCTTCACTCCTGTCACCACGTTTGGAGGCTTTGGCATGCACACAGTTAATTCCCCCAACACTCTGACCTTCATCCCTTGACCTCATCACTTCCAGTGACCCTTTCTTGCAGCCCTGTTAGCCGCCTACTCCCATGGTCTTACACTAAATTTTACCGTTACCGATAATTTCACCACGAACGCTGAGTTCGTGGAAAATAAACGAAATGCTACAAAAATATGGTGAACAGGTGCAATAAAAGGCCTTTCTCTCAATTGATTGTGCAATCTTGGAGTCCTGTCTCGAGAGATGGCTAATAGTAGCTGTTCTGTGAATGTTGTTTGTGTTTGCTCCTCAGAACCTCTGTCTTTAAGAATTAAATAAAAATAGCTAACTAACAAATAACTGGTTGAATAAAAATATGTTTACTGTTAAACTCTACAAAAGCTATTCCACCAATAATTATGTCAAGTGTTGGAAAGAAAAAAATGTCCACAATATCAAATGAATATCTATCTGCTAGTTAAAGCAAAAATTATTTTCTCAGATTGAATTAAGATGAAAAGTTGAGTTCACTAAAAATAATTTAAGAAATTAATTTAATTTCCTGGGGCGCCTGGGTGGCTCAGTCATTTAAGCATCTGACTCTTGATTTTGCTCAGGTCATGAGATCAGGGTCATGGGATCGAGCCCTGCATCGGCTCCCTGCTCAGAGTGTGCTTAAGCATCCCCCTCTGCTCCTTAACTCTTTAAAAAAATTAATTTAATTTCCTAATTGTTTCTTTTGCTGGAAAATAATTTTCTTGAATCTTGAATCTTGAATAATTGAGGAATTTATTTAAATTTGATTACATTGCTATTATTATTATATATTTATGTAAGTCACTGAATCACATACAATTTACTTAAATAAATGACATTAAAAATTACTGAGCAATGTTAGGTATGTCAAATATTAATAGCTTTTTAACTTTTAATTTTAAAATTCAACTTTTTACTAGTCACCTTAAGCCTGCATTCAATAAAAAACCAGGCTTGTACTTTCTTAATGTACACATGGCATTATATACCATATATGCTATAGTATATTTGTACTGTGGGTAATACATACATACAGCAAATAAATAGAGAGTATATCTGCGTTGTTGAAATACCACGTTCTGATTGTGCACGTGACGGGCCGGTCATCACTTCCCGACTGCACATCAGTCATGTTGTGACCCCGAGTCCTCATCTACGCTATGGTCAGCAGAGCAATAGGGTACCGATGGGGTGGTAAGAAGTTGCAAGTAGAGTCTGGCTCTCAGATCCAGGTGTCGCGGCTTTCGTGAGCCGGTGCCTTGAATTCCTGACCGCAGTGATTTGCTTCCCTGTTTCTCATGTTCCTCCTCAAGCCAAGCAGGTACTCGGCTCAAGGCTGTTACTCTCACGGTTCCCTCCGGGCCCGAGACTCTGGCTGTGAGAACAGGGCTCACTCACTCATTTGGTTCAGGACTCTGTTCAGAATTCATGTCCTCAGAATGCACGCCTGGCTGGTCCCCACACTCTGAACCCTCTTCTTCATTTGTTTTAATGTGTGATACCTGTCACCACCTGACATTATATGTCTATTTGGTTACTTGGTTTACTGTTTATCTCCCTCATTAGACTGTAAACGTCACAGGATGGGCCTTTTGTTTACTACTCTATCTCCAAAATAGGGACTCGGTATTTGTTGAATGTGTAATGAATACATGGATAAATCATAGAGCCCGAGTTTGAGTCTTGGCTTAAATGGAGCACAGCTTGAACGTTTCTTTTTCACTACTTTAGGCGACCTTTCTACCTTCGAGGGGTTGTGAAGCACCCAAAGGTAACAGACATCTCTTTCTCTCTTGTGTTTTCCTGCCCACCGCCCCCCCTCCTCCCCTCTCTCATTCTGTTTCACACTTTTCACACTACATATGGCTGATATGGTCCAGGACCCTGAGGGGATAAATCTGCAGAGGGAGCCCCTCCTAATTCTTCTCTCCCTCTGCCCTGCTTAGAACAAGCCTCATGCAATTTCCTGGGCATACAGCCTTTGAAAGTGCTTTCTTCACCTGGTTCTATCACTTGGTCACATACCACTCGGATGACTGTGGGCCTCTCGCCCTTTCCTGCCTACCAGGTCCGGCTGTCAGGTGTGAGTTACTGTGGGCTCACAGGTCTCATCCCACTGTGATGACAGTCTCCTCCAGGAAGGTCATGCAGAACGTTTCTCCTGGAATATATTGCTCTAATCAATTTTAGACATTGCCTTAGATGTCCTCGAAGCTTCGCAGGATCCATCTGAATGTGCATTCCCATAAGAGTCTGGCCCAGGACACCAGAGTACCCTGAAATTAAACTGCCTGACGAATTTAAACATTGCTATGTACTTATTTCTGGGGCGATCTAAAAGCACTATGTAATTTCTATTATGGGACAGGGCTTGTGTTTGTCTATCATATGAAATGGCAGAAAAGGAAACACATATTGATTTTGCAAATGTATACTTTTTTATGGTCTCTAAAGAAATGGAGGAAATCAGAGACTCCATTTGCTATTGCCATATGGAATATAGTGCGAGAAAAATTTACCAGCCTGCAAACCTGCAGTTTCTGGTCTTAAATCTTACCTATGAATTATGTTTTCCTTCTTACAAATGGAAATCCCTGAACATTTAAATAGAGGACTCACTTGCTTGTCCCTTGAATTGCAGTTCAACGCAGAGACCCTTTTCACTGGATTAGATTGTTTAAGTCCCTCTAGACAGGAAAATTTTTTTCGTGGTCCTCCAGGTTTCTTTCTGGAAAGTGAGTAGGTCAGGAGGAGAGATACCAACCTGACTCAACTTTTGTGGCGATGACAAGGGCAATACAACTTCCTAGGGTGAGCTTTGAAGTTGGGCAGACATAGAAGGGAATCTTGTATTCTCTCCATCCCTAGTTCCACAATCAGGGCAAGTTATTGAGAGAGGTGGTATTGAAGAGTAGTTAAGAAGACGGGCTTCTAGGTCTGACAGCTTGAGTTTAAATCTTGTTCCTGCTACTTAATCTATGATCTTGGACAATTGACTTTACCTCCCTGAACTTCAGTCTCTTCTTCTGTAAACTAATGCTTTACTGGGTGGTTGCAATGATTAAGTGAAATAAAGATGTTAAGCTCTTAGCGCAGTTTCTGGCACACAGCAAGGGTGCAATAAATAGAAGCTGTTACATCATCATCAATATCATCATCACCATCGGTAACATTAGTAATATGTGGTATTAGTTAAGATCGCACAGCTAGTCAGTGATGGACTCTTAAAAATCCCTAGTTGCCTTATTTCCAGCCAAGTGATTTTTCTGTTATGTCAAAATATGTAGCTTTGGGAAAAGATTGGGCAAGAAGTTCAACAACGAGGGTGGAGATGATGATGATGATGATGTTAGCAATGACGGTGGTCACTTGAACCACAGCCTTCTGTAGAGTAGTGGTTCTCACCCTAGGTCACATACTGGAATCATCTGGATGGTTTAGAAAAGACCTGGATTTCACTCCCAAAGATTTGGATTTAAATGGCTTTGAGTGCAGCCCAGGTGATGGGGTTTTTAATAAATCATCCTGGGAATTCTCACGTACAGCCGGGGCTGAGAACCACTGATGTAAGGGCACCTCTCGTGGCTTGCTCCTCAGTGGCAATGGTCAAGACAAGATCAGGTTCTGGTGCCTGCAGAGATGAAAGCCAGCAGACCTGGTCCCCAAATTACCTGCTATTACAAGACTGAGAGGATGTGAGCTCAGTTCACCTTGCTGGGCATCAAGAAAGGAAACAAGCAGCTGGTTACCTTTTCACTTGGGAGCCACCAACCCACGGTGATCTCCGTGGGAGCCTCTCTCTGCACCCAACTGTCAGAGGCTAACCTGTAAGCAAAAAGTGCGCCTACATGTAGACCTGCACATGCTTAGAAGCATGTTATCCTGGAACAGCCACAAGAACCTCAAAATATGAGTGCATGCAGGCATGTGTGTGTATATATAAGTGAAATCATTACATTCAATTTCAGATTCTCCTGCATGTAATTTTATTCAACACAAAACAGCTGAATATTGTATAGGAAGATGACCATGATCTTGAGAGAGCCTTGAGGTTGTTCTGAGCCACCAGGTGGCACCATATTGCACATCTAGCTAATGGCCTTCGGTTTAAGAGTGCTGATTGAGTCCACCTCACGATTTATGGCCATTATTTATCAATACATGATCTCCTCTCTACCCAGAGGTGCACAGCACAGGGTGGATAGGGCCAGCCTGGCTTGACTAGATCTCACAAAGTTGAGCAGATGTCTCAAAGTGATGTGTCAAGCTGGGGAAAAGAAACTTAGCATTGTGTCCTTGAGGAGTGGGGAGTTGAAGCTGGGGCAGCAGAGCCAGGCCAGGGTTCTGGAGTGAGAATCAAGGTGTGGAGTCCCAAAAGGGTACTGTGATACCAGGAAGGTCAGAGGAGCTAGAGAAACAGGAAGGGTCTTGGAGCAGTTCTGATAAAATGGGTCAACACACCTTCATTTGTAAGGGAAGCGGGGACCAGAATAAAGTGGACAATTATCACTGCCTATGTATCTATTGCAAATTATTTGCCTCTTGAAACCCTGGACACATCAGGTAGCTGAAGCTGGTGATTTTATCAGTCCATTGATCTCTTGGGGTCTGGTCCATGGACATTTGACCCTTCCGGAGTTTTAGTTACTGCTTTCCTGCCTCTCTTCCTTCCCAGTGTGCCTTCCTCTTATGAACCACTCTCATCCTTGCCCCGATCAGGGCCCATGACCAGGGGCTGCTGCGCCCACTCTGTGCCCTTGTTCAGGACCCTCTGCTCCCTCCTCCAAGAAGTTGGTGAGGTTTCCTGTTGTAAAGGGTGAGTAAACTAGTTCACACCACAGCGTGACTAACTTAGAAATGCTTAGCATGCACCTCTTCCCTTTAGGGTATTTGCATTTTGTGGGGAAAGCATATTACAGGGAAAGGAATTTTAAAATAGAATTTCAGGCATCTGTCAATAGGACAACGACAAATGATTAAAGATACTTGTGTAAGAAAAGAGGAGTTTTGAGAATTTCACAAATTCTCATGGGCTTGCTGCCCCTGAGACAGGAACGGTCTTCCCCCATGTGCTGGTCTATACACACGTCCAGGTGGGGGGAACCAGTGGGCCAGGGAGGTGGAAAAAGCACTCTGGAGAGGATCGGTGATGTGAGTCTGGGCTCACACTCAGGCACTAGCAGTGTGTGATCCAGGCAATCCACCTGAGCTTCCCAGAGAAGTAGCCCAGCCAGCATTTATGGGATACCCACTCGGTTCCAGTGCAGCATGTGCTAAGCTTCAGGGTGCAAGGCGAAGAGCATTTACGGACGGAGACAAATGTGGCTACAAGGCTTTCTAGTGGTACGCACCACAGGGTGCACAGAAGAGGAGTGGAGGGAATGTCTAACTCTGCAGGGGTGCCAGGGAAGCCTTCTGGAGGTGAGCTCTGCGCTGGAACAAAGCTCTGAAATGTCCAAGCGTCTGATGCTGGGGACAGTGAGCCTGGCCTGTGGGAGCCTCAAGCTTTGGAGTCGCAGAGCTAGCCTGAATCGAGGCTCTGCTCCTCACCAGCTGTGGAACTTCATGTGACCAACAGGGAGGATGAGAGTATGTCCCCCATAGGTGAGAAGTAAGATAATACAAGCGACCCCCATAGGTGAGAAGTAAGATAATACAGATCGGTGCCTAGAACATAGGGAAAGCCAGCTTTTAGCTCTTATTATTGAATAACTGGTAAAGAGAGGGTTTCCAGGAAGAGAGGAGAGACTGGGACAGCATTCTAGGCACCGATTAAGGAGTGGGGGCTCCACCCAGAGCATCAGAGGAACCAGTCACGGAGGTGAAAGGGTTGGAAGGTTAGAGCAAAAAAACGTCTCTGGCAGCTTTGGGAAGGTTGAACTGAGGAAGGGAGACAGGTAACAGGGGTGTGGGAAGAATCAATGAAATAGGTCTGAGAAAAGCTCACTCGGGTGTGCAAAGTGCAAGGTGAATAGGAGTGGTCCGGGGAGACCACGGCAGTGCTGACAAAAAGCCCTTGGCTGGGAGGCCCCTGGGGGAGAACCACTGCTGTCCTGCCCTGGGAGGAGGTGGGAGGGCTGTGGTAAGGCCCCTGCCCACGCCTACGTGTGGCGACTGCTGCTGACCACAGGAGTGGCAGACAGGAATCCTCGGAAGGGACTGCTCCCCACTCAGCCCTCCTACCCTACCACCCCCCACACAGTCTCTCGAATGGGAGACTCCTCATGATGGCTGTAAGCAGACAGAGTGACGGCATTAGAAGTGGCCGGGACTTAAAACTGCTTCTCTTAATTACGAAAAGTTACTCAACTTTAGCCTCAATTTTCACATCCATAAAATGGGGTTAATGAGAATGCCTACCATAGGCTTTGAGGATTAAATGAGTCACTCTGTGGAAAACACTAGAATGGTTTCTGGCACACAGTGCTGAATAAGCCGTTTGTTGGCTAAAATATGTAAAATGATAATAATTGCACCTACTTCAAAATGTATTGTGAACATTAAAGGATTTAGGGCAATGTCTGGAATGTAACAAACCCTCAGGGAAGTTAGCTATGACTACTGGTATTCTAACAGATGCCCCGGAGCCCAGGGAAAAAGCCGGGGGCAAAGTAAAGGTGTGGATGGGAAGGACATTTTCCCCATTCCAGTGAATCTACTTGAACATGAGCCTTGCTTTGTTGCATTTCTACTTGAAGTTTACTTTGGACGTGTTTGTTAATCGCTTTCTGCATGCATAGATTCTCAGCTGTACCATTTTTATCTCTGAAGAGATATGAAGCCCCCATTCCTTGCATTGCATCAGGCCTTTATCTGCCTGACCCCAGTTGAGTGCACTTCTGTTGGGAGGCAGAGGGATGGACTAAATGATCTCCTCCTACCCTAAAGATTCTTTTTCTAAAAAGGACAGGTCAGATTTCCCTGGCTGTCTCACCCAGAACACCACATGTCCTCCCATTCATCTCATTTGCTTTGCAAGATCAATGGGGGATTGCTCCTCAGTTTCCTGGAGCACCCCCACCACCCCAACCCCCCGCCCCAGCTGGGTTTGGAGAGAGGAGCCATAGGGCTAGAATCTCAAGAGGGAAGGTGAACATTTCGCAAAAGGGCAGAGAAGAAAGCAGGCAAATGGAAAGCTGGGGGCCTCGGGATATCCTTGACTCTCTTCTATGCAGAACAGTAAGACCACCTACGGGAGGGCTGGTCTCCTCAGGGGGACATCAGGGAAGCCCAATGGGGATCCCAGCTCTGTCTCCATTTGCAGGATCCGGACCTACTTACTTGACTGCACAAGCTTTTCCTCCTCTGTAGGATGAGAAGAACAGCAGTACATCAAGGGTGTTTTTAGGGATTCATGAAGTAATAGCCTTCTTTCTGTTTCTTAGACACACGAAGCTTGTTCCCACCCTGGGGCCTCTCTCCAGAGGGCTCTCCCACCAGCCTTTTGTTTGATTACTTTCTTTTCAACATTTAGGCCTCAAAGCAAGTATCTTCTCCTCAAAAGGTTTTTTTTCTCACCACCTAATCAAAAATAGCCACTTCATGACAACCGTATTACGAGTTCATTTTATTATTGACATTTATTTGCTTACTGGGCTAGCATCTGTCTCCCCAGACTAGCGTGTTAAGTCCCGTGAATACACACTGCTGTGTGCTGTGGGCTTGGCCCACCGGACTGATAAATCATGTATTAGAAGCACCTGTATATTCAGCACCTAAAACTCAATGATGTTATTTTTATTATCATGATTTTCCCAGGAAAAGATGTCAGTTTTACCATTCTCTTGATTTATTTCTAACAATCAGAATTCCTTTCAATTTTCAACCCTTAGCAAAATGTTCACTTCCTTTGGGGAACTAGTATGCATTTTTTCTTCAAGAGTTGAGTAGCAGGCCATGTTTCCCTTTTCACTTCAGCTGCCAGGAAGCTCAGGGCCAAATTTTCAACTCCCTTATAGCAGCTATGTAAGCTTTCCTGGCCTGCATATTTGCCTTTCTCTTTATCCTTAGTCTTTAGTTCTTGCTTTATATTCATCTTCATTATGCTTAATCTCTGAGAAGATAAAAAAATTTGGCTTAGAAAAGGGCAGGTACCAATGAGGCTGGGCTATGGAAACTACAGCCTAAACGTAAGAGAGGAGCAACTTGGGGAGGATACTCCTGCCACAGGCCCTGGACATGGGTCTCCGCCACTGTAGATGCAGAGTCCTGAGTGGGGACATCTGCTTGGACAAGACTAGTCACACGCGGAGACCCTCACAGCGAGGGGAGCAGTGCACAGGGGGTCTCTGGCCTTCTAGGCATCTGTATGAGGCATGGCCCCGCCTCCCTGCCAGACTCAAACAGTAGGGGATTCTCAAACATGGGAGAGGCATTCAGATCTCACCCAAAATACACACAATACAAAATACACACAAAATAACTACCCACTAGAGTTTGTTTTTGTTTGGAAGGCATGTTTTTCCTCATATACTTCAAAATCTTTGCGGAATGAAGTGGGATAGGAGGATATCAATAAATACAAAGGATGTGAATTGATCCATGCCAGAAGGTGAAAGAAACCTTTCATTTCCTTACCTTTCTAAATGAAAACCTGCTCTGAGCCCCATTTTCCAGTGGCAGCGAGAAGTTACTTACCATGGCTCCCTTCTCATTTCTTGGACCACCAGAGCCCAGGAGTCATACTTCTCAGAAAAACCGACGGGGTGGCATCCATTCTCTGGGGAGCCCTCCCCCTCCCAGTTGCCATGGAGATGCCCTTGTCCGTCTGCCTGGGCGCTCACTCAGGTGGGCAGTTCCCCTGGTAACATCCTCTCCCTCTTTGAGCCCCTGTGCTGGGTTGGTTGCTAGCGGGCCGCTCTGAGGTGAAAGCAGAAGTATTTTCGATCCATCTGAGGGTAAAATCCCTCCGGGTGGGAGGAAGTCAGGCTGTGCAGACACCTGGAGGCCGGAACATAGCGGTGGCCCCTCCGTGGTGCGTTCTTCGCTCCCCACCCCCACGCCACCCTGGTCCCAGTGTCCACGTGTTCAACCATCCTTTACCCAACAGCGTGGCGCACCCCTCACACATTTTCCTCTCCCTCTGCTCCGTCTGCATATGGGGGACACACTGAGTGTGGGACCACACCGTTCTCCCCAGTGGGAGGAGGAGGGTGACATTCTGTATTTTTAAACATAAAAGGAGGCTGGTTTGATCAAACTCCTCACAGCCAGCAAATTCCCAGGGCTACCAGGCCGAGTTTCCAGGGCAGCAGTTGCCAAGAACAGAACCATCAAGGTGTATCCAAGACTGTTGCTTTCCTGGAGGCCTTAAGTAACATGGCCTTGCCCCTGCCCCGAGCTCCCAGCATGAAAAAGGTTCACGATGCTGTCTGAACACCAGAGGGCGCCATTAGCCCGGTTTCTGGATTCTTGTCGCTGTGCTGATCTGAGTAAGAACCCGACAGGTGTGTGGTGGTGAAATAACACCCAGGATTTTAGATTTATTTTATTTTATTTTATATATTTTTATTTTATTTAGATTTTAATTATTTGAGAGAGAGAGTGAGCGAGAGAGAGAGCACAAGCGGGTGGGTGGGGGGGGGGGGAAAGGAGAAGCAGACTCCCCGCTGAGCAAGGAGCCCAATGTGGGGATCCATCCCAGGACCCCCGGATCGTGACCTGGGCCAAAGGCTGATGCTTAACCGATTGAGCCACCCAGGCGCCCCTAGATCCATTTTAGAGCCAGTACTTGGCTCTTTGCTGTGAACTTCCTCCATTCCTTTCTGCCCAACCTCAATGTGAATAAGCAACTGGTCTAAACTATGGTTTAAATGGTTTCCAAGGGCCTGATAATTCCAAGCATAGGGGCAAATAATAGTGATTTTGGGCATGAGAAGTACGGGGCCTTCTATGAAGGATGAGGAAGGCTTGTTTCCGTTTTATCACTACGTAATTGACATATAGTACTGTATAAGTTGAAGGTGTACAGCATAAGAGGAAATCTTTTAAATAATCTCAGTGAGAAGCCTTTCCAGGTTTTGCACATCACTCGTCTGAAAACCACGTGGTAGGTCCTCCTCCTCACTCATAGAACCACAGCTCTCCTCAGGCCACCCCTTGTCCAGTATTTTCCCCAGAGCTTCCATTGGCAAATAGCCCATCACAGGGGACAATACACAGCCATCTGGGTCTTCCACTGGGAGTCTGTCACCTTTTTGAATCTGGCCTGAGCCAGACTAGGCTTATGAAGAAAGTGCTTGGCAAGTGAATGAAAACTGTAAGGAACATTTTGGGGTGGGGAGTGGGGGTGTGTGATCAAAGCCCCTGGTCCACGGCCCATTGTGTGTAAATAGACTGAACTTATAAATGAGTCTCACGGGGCCATAAAAGCTGGTCTCAGCAGGGCATTCACTTGGAAACACTGGTAGTGGTTATGGTTTTGAAAATAATAAAAACACATTTTTAAAAATGTGTAAGTCATAAGAAATGCACCTGTCCTGATGAGCACCAGGTGGTGTATGGAAGGGTTGAATCACTATATTGTACACCTGAAACTAATATCACACTGTATGGTAACTAACGAATTAAAATAAAAACTTAAGAGAAAAGAAAAAAAAATCGTAATTCAGACTCTGTGTATTCATTCATCATTCATTTAATTACTGGCTATTTGCCACTGAGTCCCATAGGTGCCCCATAGGAGATGAATTCAGTGTGGCCCTTTGCCCTGGGGCTGTTTGTTGTCTTGTGGGAGATAGATACATGTAAAATGTCATCGCTGTCTGATGGATGAGGACTGGGATGTAAACAATGTCCCAGGAACCTAGGAAACGAACCTAGGGAGGGTTAAAGGTGGTTTCTCCTTCAATAGTTCCACACCCCTAATCGTGTACTCATTCATTCCACACAGATTCATCATGAGGCATCTAGGGATCAGGCTCCGTGAGGCAGTGAGCACACTCCAATTGTAGGGGTGTGCAAAGCCTTCCATTACAAGGTCCCCATAGTCTGGAGCGATTGGGGCTCTGCAAGCTCGACACTAACTAGCTCACATGTAGGATGTGGCCCACAGTGAGGAGAAACTTCTGGGAGGCTCTTCCCACCCGTAGGGGCTGACATGCACTGATTTTATGTATTACCAACGGGAGTAACAATAAAATGTAGCACGGAAGAATCCTGGAAATCTGAGCACATCTTCCCTTGCTCAGAAAATTCCTTCAGTATGGTCAGTTTGTACAAACTCTAAGGTCACGTGTTTTAAAAATCAGTTTCTGGGGCGCCTGGGTGGCTCAGTCGGTTAAGCGTCTGCCTTGGGCTCAGGTCAGGGAGACTGCTTCTCCCTCCCCTCCCCGTTCGTGCTCTCTCTCGCTATTTCTGTTGCTATCTCTGTCTCTTTCTCTCAAATAAATAAAGAAATCTTTTTAAAAAATCAGTTTCTGAGTCAAGAAAACTTAATAAATGAAATTAATTCCTCTCCTTGCATAATAGCAAGGAGAGGAAAAATGCGATGAGAAGCCAATTTTGGCAAAATCAATATTGTTTCTGCTCTTAAAGTTTGGGCAGCATGTTTCAGATCAGGGTAAGCATGCCTCACCCAAGAATGTAGCCTGATTCAAAGAAAACATAAGCTTCAGTGTCCACTTGTCTGCAGGCTTCTCTGTGTAACGAATGGAGGCTGACCATCGTGGTTGACTTTGTTTTTTTGCAAGGCATTGTAACGCGCCTCACATCTTTTGAGCACCAGGAAGGGAAGAAACAGGAGTTGATTTGATTTATATAATAAAATGGGATCCTGAGATTCCCAGGACTATCTGGGGAAAGGGGGAGCTGGATGAGGGAAGTGGCAGAGACCAGGGGGATGGCGAGGAGCGACGGTCAGAGGGAAGGCCTCCGAGGTGAGACCAAATGAGGACCCTTTAAGAACAAAGACATCTGATGTTGCTTTATACGTCGTCTTGTGGACCATGTGGCCGTCTAACTTCTCCACACCTTTAGTACCAGCCTGCCAGATGCGGCATCCTTGTGTGCTGTGGGAAAGCCGAGGTCACAGGATGATATTCAACGCAAGATGGCAAGAGACAGTCACAGGAGGACAGAAAGCGGTGAGAATTCAGCATAAATAGGATATTGGAATAACAGGAAGCTGGGGGAAACATACTCTTCCAAGAACCCCGAGAAATGTCAGGAACAGGAAGGATGCTAGTTTTCCTATAGAAGATGCAGGCTCTAGATATTTTAAGGTTAACTATTAAAGAAAGGATGCCCCCACATGGCAGCAAGGTGCACCAGCACCCGGATGGCTGGCCTGTGTGTCACACCCCCACCATCTCTCAGACTCTCTGCTAGGGTTTCCCGCAGGCTTTTTAATTCATTTCCTTATAAACATTCAAAGTACGTTGGTGTCCCGTGAGAATAAATGGCATGGATTGGGTTTTTCTAAATTAATAAATTTCAAAAACAGTGATTTGATGGGAGCGAGGGAGAGAGTGAGGAATCATCGGGTTAGGTTTGCTTTGTATGTATTTGAGTTTTATGAAAGAGAGTCTCAAACAAAATAATGACACTGCACAGTGGCCGCGAAGAGCTCTTTGTGGGGCAGAACGGCAGCCTGAATTAATTGGCCTGTTTCCGTGTTGTTGTTGTTGTTGTTGTTTTAATCTCCAGCCATGCAAGAAAGATAACCACAGGACTGTGGTAATTACAGACTAATCGGAGTGATTTGTTAAAGATAAACCTAGCTGGTGGTAGTAGCGATTCTGTAAACACTTTGTCACTTTGCACATTTTGCAGACGACTTTTAAGGGAGCATCAGCTCATCTAACGGGCTTCCTTGTGTGAAGTCTGTCATCGGGGCCACTGACTCTGCTTTTAATCCTTCTTCCATTTGAGCTGATGCCTTTCATATTTTTTCAGCCATCAGTTTTGTGGCCAGTGCAACCTGTCCTGGGGGAAATGCGGCGGCCATGGTCAGGGTTTCCGGAGAACGGCAGCAGTGATGGGCAGCGCCCTCGTGCTGCCCACTGCTGCTTCCCTCCAGTTTTCTCCCGGTTCTTGGTTCTTCCACCTGGGGTGACTGACATCACTGCAGGGGGTGGGCACGCAGGCACAGAAATGAGCAGAAAGTGCTTTTGCTGATGGAGCTTTTTATTCCAAAAGAATCAAGGAGGTTGTGATTACTCACTGGTTTCTTTTTTTTTTTTTTTTTTAAAGATTTTATTTATTTATTTGAGAGAGAGAGAATGAGAGACAGAGAGCAGGAGAGGAAGGAGGGTCAGAGGGAGAAGCAGACTCCCTGCCGAGCAGGGAGCCCGATGCGGGACTCGATCCCAGGACTCCAGGATCATGACCTGAGCCGAAGGCAGTCGCTTAACCAACTGAGCCACCCAGGCGCCCCCTCACTGGTTTCTTATTTTCTAGCTAGACACCATGCAAAACAGTGTGAGAGAACCTTTCTACAGAAGTGGGTTTGTTTGTTTTTTAAAACGTCAACTGCATCCCTTAGTATTTTATGGGGGCAACCTGCAACACACACCCACATGAACATACGTACACGCCCCTCAACTAAAAGTTTTCTAAGAGAGTATTTGTGCTATGCACAGGAATTCTGATCTATTCTATTTTTTTAAGATTTTATTTGTTTATTTGAGAGAGCAAGAGTGAGAGAGAGAGAGAGAGAGAGCATGAGCAGGGGGAGGAGCAGAGGGAGAGGGAGAAGCAGATTCCCCACTGAGCAGGGAGCCTGATCAGGACCCTGGGATCATGACCTGAGCTGAAGGCAGATGCTAAACCGGCTGAGCTAAACCAGCTGAGCCACCCGGAAGCCTTCTATTCTATTCTATTCTATTCTATTCTATTCTATTCTATTCTATTCTATTCTATTCTATTCTGGTTCCACTCCATTCTTTCAATTAAAAAACTGCTCGTCATTATTCATTGCTCTGATAGCACCACCCACAGTAAAATACTGCAATCTAGACCACTAGGCACTAGGTCACCATAGTAAAACTGTCCATTTGTTTTTAATATGGCTTGCCTGGAAAATGATTAGAAGGTTAGTAAGAACCTCCGCTCTCTGATCAGTCTTCTTTCTGATCTTTTTAACCATCCTTAAAAATAAATCACTATGAACTTCATGAAGGGGCATTCACCCTTCTCTTACCTGGTTACATGCGGGTCAGGAGGACAAGGGTTTTCAACCCAGGTCTGGTCCCAGCTGTGCCACCAGATGTGAGAGCCCTGTACAGGATCCAACTCACCCTCATTTCTCTTGTCTATAAAATAATACTATTAATAGTTAAGGTATTTCTATGTGCCAGGCATTATTCTAAGTGTTTTACATGAATTAATTCACTTAACCGCACTGCAAACCTGTGAGTTTGATGCTACATTGACCCCACATTGTAGCCCAAAGTCAAGACCTGGAAAGTTATGTGCTGTGCTGAGCCCATAGACCTACAACGCTAGAGCCAGGATCTGTGCCTGGGCAGCCTGGACATTCTTCTATACCTCTTATCCGGGGCAAGTGAACCTGGGTGATCTCCCAGGCCTTGCTCAAATCTGAGTTTCTAGGATTCTCCCTGTCACGGTGGTTCAGAGTTCCTCAAAAGTGAGTCTCCCCACATGATCCTCCCTGTGGCTCCTTGGGAAAAGTGCTGTGTTATATGGCCGTAGAGAATTATGGCTTCTGTAAGACAAGCCCCAGCCAATGCTTCTTACTCCAGCAAGAGGTGTGTGTGTGGAAGTGGTCAGAGAACATGGGAGGCAGGCAAGTTGATAAAATCACCCAAGGAGGGTTCTTCCTTTGTCTTTCATACCCACGTATAGCACAGCCCCCCTGCCCCTCCCAGGACACACGCCATCAAACATGCCGGTTACAGCTAAGATGTTAGAGAGGACGTAGGCAGGTCCAGAAGAATCTGGAACACATGTCAACACCACTGCCAGGCGTGCGCTCAGGAGTGGCGGAAGGCAAAGTTGAGGCTGAACTGTCACAGGCCTTGAACCCCAGGAGAAGCCAACATGGCTCTTGAAAAGACCTTTAGCATTAAAATGATCCTTCCAGGTACTATTATGTTACACTCCTACAGTGATATTCTTGGCACATTGGATACGGCCTAATATTGCTTAAATATGAACTAACTTCTAAGAGAGGGTCAAACAATCCATGGCAGCCATTTAAACCTCCAAAAAAAAAAATACAGCAAGGGAATCATAGTGTTGCCTCCACACAATCGTAAAAGTGCCCCCACAGGGAAGGAGTCAGTATTTATTTGATGCTATATTTAAACAAATATCAAATAATAAAATCCTTATGGGGAGATAGGGTTCCCCCCCCTCCATTAGGGCCACTGCGGGAAAATAAATCTATCGAGGGACACATTTAAATAAAAAGAAAAGTAGATTAGTTCCAAGTGGTAGGGTTTGGGGTTTTTTTAAGGAGGAAAATATAAGGTTCAATTCACTTGGTGCTTAAATTAGGATCAACGTGAAAGCAAAGTTTTTAAATGTGCTTCAGTCCCAAATTGTAGCTGGTTAAAGGAGAGGAATAAGAGGAGTGGTGGGATGGGAGGTGGCAGGGGCAAGAAGGGAAAGAGAGGATAAGGGACCAGGCTGGAGACAATGAGAGCCAGTCCCTGAGCAGGAAGAGCATACTCTGAAGGATGCTGTGATCTCAAAGTCTCAAGGAGTCAGGAAAGTGGGAACTGAAGGCGAACTGAAAGGATATTATACGAGGAAAAAAATAAGAGGAACTGAGGATGGTTCACATGATATCGTTGGAGAGGTGAAGAAGAGATGGATTTTAATCCCCAAAGGACTAGTATGAGTTTTCCATTTGACCTTTGTGTGGATAGGTATAAACTAACCCTCAGTTATGCTTCTTAACAGAGGTGGCGCAAAGGGGTTAAAAAGCCAAAATTGTCAACAAAGTTGTCTAGAAATTTCTGTCTTTAAAATTATTATTTTACAGGGCGCCTGGGTGGCTCAGTTGGTTAAGCGACTGCCTTCGGCTCAGGTCATGATCCTGGAGTCCCGGGATCGAGTCCCGCATCGGGCTCCCTGCTCGGCAGGGAGTCTGCTTCTCCCTCTGACTCTACTCCCTCTCATGCTCCCTGTCTCTCATTCTCTCTGTCTCAAATAAATAAAAATAAAAAAAAAAATCTTTAAAATTATTATTTTACAAATGGGCATTTATTGAATTGTCTTATTAAATCTTTGTACTTTTTTCATTGTGGTAAATACACACAACATGAAAATTGGCCATTTTAGCCCTTTTTACATGTACAATTCAGTGGCATTAAGTATATTCATGTTGTTGTGCAATCATCACTGCCATCCAACTCCAGAACATTCTCATCTTCCCAAACTGAAACTTTGTATCCATTAAACACTAACTCCCCATTCCCACCCCGACCCCTCAACCCCACCCAAGCCTTTGGCAACTACTATTCTACTTTCTGTCTCTGCTTTTTTTTTTTTTTAAGACCAATTCATTATAAACGTGACATTTCTTTCTTTCTTTCTTTTTGTAACTGTGACATTTCATAATCTCAGCATTTAAGAAGCAAAATTATGGAGAGAAGTCTCTTTGAGGAAAGGTAGGGCTTACACTGCCTGTTCAAACCTTAAATCCCATATTTATC
Organism: Mirounga leonina; assembly: GCF_011800145.1. Lineage (NCBI taxonomy): Eukaryota > Metazoa > Chordata > Mammalia > Carnivora > Phocidae > Mirounga > Mirounga leonina. The sequence continues at coordinate 43,030,785 of NW_023270415.1, read as the reverse complement.
AATTTCAAAATGAAATTTCAACCATTTCTCAGATTTAAAGTGTTCATTGAATTAATCCTTTGTCTTTATTTTTAGTGATTCCTAGACACAGAGACACTGGAGTATTGTTTTTAAGAAGTCCACAAAAGTAAATAGTTACATCAATCATTTCTATTTGAGTAGAATATATTGAAACTAGTCAGTGTAGGTTCATGCCCTAAATATTAACATAAAATATATGGAATTGTTTCTAAAATGCTTGACAAAGCATTCACCACTTTTGATGGAGTAGTTGTTCTTTGCAATTTCTTTTACAGGTTAAACCTGGCATGTCAACAAACAGACAAGAGAGCAATAGCCAATAGATGCTGCAATCATGTAGCTAATACTATTTAGAGTTCTGAAGCAACAATAGATTATGATAAATTGATAGTAAATGTGACGTTCTCAGTGCCTGTAAATAAACCCTGAATTTGAGAACCTTTGTTTTCCCAGAGCCCTAGTAAATACACTTTTAACAGAGATCTCATGTAAAGTAGCCATATGCTTATAATTATCCAAATATTGTAGATCCCCTGTGTGAAATTTCACATCTTTATTGCTTCTATTTTAATGTTTACAAAGTTGGTAGTAATTTTTAAAACCAAATCTGATCCTAAACAGGAAAGACAATTTCCTATGTAATTGTAATTTTCTATGCAAGATTTGGCAAGGATCAAATCATCCTTAGAATTTAATCACCTTTACTCTTATAAGCATCCTCTACGCTCATTTGAGAAAGGCACTTTGCTCAGTTTAAGTATCCCAATACCTATTAGCAAACTGCAATGTGTTTTTAATCTGGAATATTTGGACAAACATAAAACATGTCGAATCATTACAGAAGAAAAGTGTTGCCACAAATTCACAGTGAGATACAGTAAAAGCTCACTACGTCAAACAAATTTAGCCTTTTGAGAGGAGTTACTTAACAAAAAGAAATTCTTAAGAGGATATGAAAGCTAGTTAGACTGAAGTTTTAAGATGTAATTTCAGAGCAAATGTATAAAGAGTGAGAACTACTAAAATTAACAGAGAATTCTTTGATACTTAAAAAATCCAAATTCTCAAGTAATTAACAACCACTCTAGTTACTAAACATCTGTAATAAAAATTGTCATATGCTGTTGTATATGTAAGCTGCATAAAAAACCTAGAGGCATGGATTTTCACCTCCATCGGAGGGGACAAAAGTTGAGTTAGAAGATTCTGGGTTCATGTGAGACAGAACTGGGATCAGAACCATCAGCTCCAACCCCCTCCTCCTTCTTTCACATCCATAGTACACAAGATGTCTACGGCCCGTTTCATTCTGATGCTGTTTTTGTCTCCCTTCCAGGTTCCAAACAGGCCCAACCCTGCTTGCTTTGAGAGATCTGACCAGATGAGGCACTTTTTGCCTGCTAGCCCTGTAGGCAATTAAATACACCTGGTTCGCATGGGGAATGAAAATTATTTGCTCATTAGGAATAAGAATCACTAATTTGAGAATAAAATTGCATACTATGCATTTCCTTTACAGCTCCCTCTTAAAAATCAAAGCATTTCTTGAAGTTCTTGGCAGGTAGATTACCCCTATCTCAGGGCGCAGACCAAAGGTTCTCCAACCCCAGCATGCCTCAGAATCCCCTGAGGGCTTGTGGACCTGTCAGTGGCTGGGTCTCAGCCCCAGAGTTTCTGATTCAGTAGATCTGGGGTAAGGCCTAGGAATTTGCATTTCTAACGAGGTTCAGGGTGATGTTGATGCTGCTGGTCCAGGGGAGTCCCCTCGAGAACTACTGGTATTGACAAACTACAATATGGTTGGACATCTACATGCCCTGTGGTGTCCCCAAAGGAGAGCAGTGATTGGGTTGATCGGATGCCCCAATGGGTCTTCGTGCTTCTTTCAATATTCAGAACCCAAAGTCACCATTCCCTGCCAATCTCAGTACTGTCATACTGGTGGTAGGCATGACACCAAGTTGGAGGCAGCTGGTGGAGTGGGGAAACCGAGGCCCAGAGAGCTTGAGAGTATTAGATCATCGGGCACTACTCTTCATTCCATTTCATTTAACTTGTTTGTAAGTCCTGCTGTGAAAGACTGGGAGTGCCAAAGCCAACAAGCAAGGAAACAGAGGAAATGGAATTATCAGTCTCAATATAAACAGAGGAAAGCAGGAAGGATTACAGAGCTGGTAGCTCCCAGTCTGAGCTGTGAAGGAGAAGTGGTAGCTTCTGCGCACCCTTCCCTCAGCGGTGTTTGGTTGCTGTTATTGTCGTTTAGTGTTTCCTTTGTTTTTGTTTTGTCTTATCTCCTGCTTTTCTAAGGCAGAGTCCTTACCTTTCTTCCTGCTGCTACATTTTCCACTTTCTTTGAGGAACATGGCCCAATACTCTAAGCCAATGGCTTCTTTTGTCCTTTTGGAGGGATCTTGTCTGCAGATGAAATTTTATGAAAATGTCAAAACCATAAGAGCAGGGCTGCTTAGGGTGGAGTAAGGATGGGCATCATGAGCCCTGCCTGGTTGGCTAGTTGGTCTCCTCCTCAGAGTTTTAAACCCACTGCTTGGGTCCTTTCTGTCATTTGCTTTCTATTAAGCAATATCTACCAGTCTTAAGTCTCATTTCTCTTGGTCCACACAGGTGAGACTAGCTAGTCTTATCAGATCACCACTTTTATCAGTTTATTCAGAATAGTGTAACGGTGGTCATAAACTATGAATGGGGACCCTACTCAAGAACATTTGTATTTTAACTAGGACTTTCTGAAGATGGTACCTCAAACAAAAGCAGTTCTTTCATTTGTGCAAATATGTCACTAGACTATATTCCCAGAACCCGTCGCCTCCCCTGTGGGGAGGGCGCGCACAAAAAGTCAGATTTCTTCACTCACTTTTATAAAAGTTGCCTTTCGACTGGCACTTGAATGAAACATGACATAATAAAAGAGATAAACTCCTTTATTTCTTTAAGAGAATCTTTCTCCCTGGGTAACTATGAAATAATAACTTGAAGATAGTAGCAGCACGGATTTCAGACAGGAACAGGACAATTCTCTTTGCTTTGGGTCCAATATTTCTGGGCACACATATCTCTCATGTATGGTTGTTTTGTTGTCGAATGCTCCACACACCTCATTTGTGACTCTCTAGTTTCTTAAAATCATGCTAATGGATGTCACTCTCCCTTGTTCATCTTGCCAAGCTCCTGTAAACATTCCCCCTCCAGCGCGGGTTTGGTTCTTGGCAGGTAACTCCGTCGTTGTCCACAGGGGGGCAGGACATACCATACTGCACAGCTGTTCCTGCTGCCTTCCGTGTTGGGGGAAAGAGCTATCCGAGCACAGAATGCGGGGGGAAGCTGCCCTGGTGTGTACGGCCAACCTGGCCGACCTCATTCAGCTCAAGAACCCCTTAGCCTTTTTTTTTAGGTTCTTCATAGATGAAACTACTGAAGAACTTATGAGAGAATCAAAGACTGGACTGAAAATTTAAATTCTATATACTAGTTCAAATTCTCAAACTGTTGTGAGAAGATCTGACAACATATGTTCACTTGTAGTTTTTTCTCTGTATCTTTATTTTTAACGCACCCATGCGCGTGCGTGCACGCACACACACACACAGAGCAAAGGCCTTGGCATGGCCTCGTTAACACTGGGGTGAATTCCTATTTGAAACATATCCATGAGGGAGGAAGAGATAAGGCTTTATACATTACTGTGGCTCATTGTCACGACATTGGAAATATTTAAGTCAGAAAGACTTGCCTCCCAGTCCTGACTGGACCAACTGACTAGAATTTCGGCCTTGGGCCCAGCCGCTGTTTGTTTGCTCACCTGGGAGACAATGCAATTTCCTTGCCTAGACCAGAGGCTGGTAGCAATGAAAGGGAGGAATATCTGCCCTGGGGGAATCCTGGAGCCGGGAAGACAGACCACATCCTTTGTGGTCCCTGTCCCAGGGTCATTTACGCGAACACACCACTCCATCTAGTGTGCTGAGAGATCCCAAGCCACAGCAAATAGGCTCATTACTTTGTTTCCTGTTTACCGATAACTTGTAGCTGATAATGATTGCTGTGAGCAAATGAAGAGAGAACATGCTGGGCTGCAGTTGCAGGCAGGAACATTCCTATTGGATGGGGGGTCTGAAACCATGAATCATCATGAACCAGACTCCATACTGATAGAAATTAAAACACTGATAACACAAACCACAAGTGTTCATTTCCCCGAGGGAAGGGATGGAGAGAGACCACAAGGAGGAAGCCTCTCCTGGATGACACAGGAGAGGCGGATGTAAGAAGCCAGAAGCCGGGCAGGCCCGGCTAGACCACGTGCATCTCAGGGGTGACAGGTAGGCAGAAGGGGCGATGTGGCTTGTGCTGGTGAGCAATGAGTTTTGAGCCTGTGGTTTTGAAGAGGTGGCCTGCACAGGCCAGGAGGGAGGTGGTGAAGACTTGCAAAGAGGGGCAGAAAGGCACAGAGGAGAGATGTCGAGGACAATAGACTTGGCAGTGATACAAAACCAAGCCAAAAAAATGAAAAGAAGGGCCAGCAGACATGCTTTGGGCGTCGTATTAAGTGACAGGCCAGGATACAGCAAGGTATCTATCCCTAGATTGCAAGGATAGGAAAACCATGGGCATGACAAATAAAGAAGGAATGGAAGGGAACCCATAAAGGTAAAAACATTTTGATTTGGTGATTTGTTGGAGTGGCAAGAATCTGAGAAACAATTTTGTCCTGTTTCAGTTCCATTTCCTTTTATGTTGTTAATTTAGTAAATAATAAAAAATTTTAAAGCACAGAGAGAGGGAAGAAGATAAGGCTATGGTAAAGCACCTTTGAGTTTAAAGGTAGGAACCTGACAATTATGAAATCAAAACTAGGGGATATATATGGGATTGGGATAGGGCCATGGGGCATCTGTGGAGGAGAGGAGGAAGAGAGCAGCCGGCAGACTCTGGAGCAGTGTGACCTTGGGCCTCAGTTTCCCTACCTGTAAAATAGGGATAGTACAGCCCTTATAAGACTGTTTTGAAGATTAAATGAAATGATATATGTAAAGGGCTTACAACCCTGCCAATACACAAGTTCTCTTAGGTGTTTGCCATGCCCTGGAGGAGGCCTAGTGTCCAGGACGGAAGGCATAGCCTAGACCTTAAGGCAGTTAAAGCATGAAGAGAGCGGGGATGTGCAACTTCATCCCCTTGCAGTCAGGTGAGTGGACAGTGCAGGGACAGAAAAAGGCAGGGAAAAGCAATGGTGAGAGGGGAACAGAAGATTGGGAACACACACATAAAAAGCAGTGTGGGAGGAAATCATCTGAGAGCAAATAAAACCATAAAGAAAAGAAAAAGTCAAGAATGAGAGATACTGGGGTGCCTGGGGGGCTCAGCTGGTTAAGCCTCTGCCTTTGGCTCAGGTCATGATCCTGGGGTCCTGGGATGGAGCCTCACCTAGGGCTCCCTGCTCAAGCGGGGAGCCTGCTTCTCCCTCTCCCACTGCCTGCCCCTCTGCCTACTTGTGCTCTCTGTCTCTCTGTCAAATAAATAAATAAATAAACAAATAAATAAATAAAATATAAAAAAAAAGAATGAGAGATACTGGGTGGGCTAGCAATTCTTCTATGCTGGAATGGGAACCCTGGATTTGGGGTCCTGGCTGTGGGTTCTGTCCCTGGCTGCATGTCCTCTGGGCTGAGTGTCATTGGAAAAGTCACTCATCCCCTGTCTGTCTCATTTTTTAAATCTGTGAAAGTGAAAATAGTAAGGCCAACTTCACAGAGCTGTAGGGAGACGAAAGGAGAGCATTTTGCGGTTGGTGGCGGGACACCCAATAAATGCACAAGGAGACTCTACGTCCCTAGCATTCCAGGGCACAGAGCACTGTGGGAGAGAAGCGGCCCTCCGCCTTGACTTCCAGCGCTCAGGCCCGGGAGTGAACGAGGCAGTGGGCGGGGAAGACACGCACGGGGAATCTGGGGACAGATAAAGGAAACTCGTGATGGGGCGAGGCTGGGCTGAAGAGAAACAGATTGGGGAAGAGCTGCAAAGGGAGGGGTCCACTGAAAGAGGAGGGGGAGGCGGCGGGGGGAGAGGGTGGGAGGGCAGAGATGGGAGGGCAATGTGCGAAGAAAAGCAGGCTGGGGAAAGGGGGATTGGAATGCAGAAGGAACTTAGGGAAGGAGAAAGGATTGAAGGCGGGAGGGCAACAAGAGAAAGAAAATGGGGATGCCGTGGAGGCGCGAGAGGAAAGAGGACCCGGGGAGCAGACCGAGGAGAAAAGAACCCGCTAAAGCCAGCGTCAGAAGAGGCTGGGGACTGCGAGAAGAGAGGCTGGGGCCTGCAGTAGAGCGCGGCAGCTTTTAGCATCCATCCAGACTCTAAAGACTCGTGGCCTTTGCCTGACCTCGAGGGTCGGGAACAGACGCCCTGTCTTTGTGGAGAGCGGTACCCCACCGAGAGAATGGGGCTGTTCGGGGCTGGGCCCTGCGCCTGGGACGCGGCGAGGCTTCGCTGGCCCCGGGCTGGCCCCTGAAGGCAGTGAACGGCCGGCCTGGAGGTTGGGGCCGAGGAAAGACGGTACCACCACCACCCGGAGCCAGAGCGCAGTCCGCTGCAGAGGCGCCGGCCGGGAGCCGTCTCTGGGGGACGCCGCCGCCGCTTCCCTCCTCCCGGGCTGCACGCTCCCCGGACAGTGGAGGCGACCGGCGAGGCCCTAGGGCCCGCGCGGCGCCCCGGGGGGACCGAGCTTCGGACAGTGCTCGGGGGACTCTGGCGCTGTGGATGCGGCCGGGCTACCGCGCCCGCCTTCCCCCGCCCAGCGCTCTGGGCCCGCTCTGCGCACGCCGCCCGGCAACCCCGCGCGCGTCCCGCGGGGGCGCTGCGCCTCCCAGCCACACCGACACACGGCGGCCCCTCTCCCCTACACCTCCTGGCCGCACCACCCGCCTCTCCTCCCACCCTCCGCTCCCCTCCTCTCCCCTCCCCTCCCCTCCTTCCCCTCCCCTCCGGCGAGGGGCGGGAGGGGGCGTGGCAGGGCCGGGGTTTGTGTGGCTGGGACCCGGCTCCTTGCACTCGGAGTCCGCGCGAGGAGCCGGGCCCCGGCCGCTGTCCAGCCGCTCCGTGCCCCTCGCGCCCTGCGCCGCCGCCTCTCCGGGAGACGCTGCCACTCGCTCGCCATGGATACCCCTAGAGTCCTGCTGTCGGCCGTCTTCCTCATCAGTTTCCTGTGGGATTTGCCCGGTTTCCAGCAGGCTTCCATCTCCTCCTCCTCGTCGTCCGCGGAGCTGGGCTCTGCCAAGGGAATGCGAAGTCGCAAGGAAGGGAAGATGCCGCGGGCGCCACGAGACAGTACCACGGCCCGGGCGCCCCTGGAGCGCCACGAGCCAGGACCGCGGCCACAGGATGAGCCCCGGCGGCGGCCGCCGCAGCAGCCGCAAGCGCAGGAGCTTCCCGGCAGGGGCCCGCGCGTGGTGCCCCACGAGTACATGCTGTCAATTTACAGGACTTACTCCATCGCCGAGAAGCTGGGCATCAATGCCAGCTTTTTCCAGTCTTCCAAGTCGGCTAATACGATCACTAGCTTTGTAGACAGGGGACTAGGTAAGTGGCAAAGAAGATGCCCCACGACTCTCTCCCTGGAGCTCCGCAGCCACGGCGCTGCTCCGGCTCTGGCAGGAGGCTACATTTGTGAATTCCCTTCCTGCTCTGGACACCTCCCCCTTTCTTTTCTTAAATTGTTTTTCTCAAGCCCAGTAAGTTTCTGAATGCGGCTGCAGATTTTATTCCAGTTTGCAATCCTCCCTTCCTCGCTTCCTTCTTTCCTTTCCTTCCTTTCTCCCTTCCTTCCTTCTTTCTCTTGTCTTTTGCAGAAAGCAGCTCGGTGGCCGCTCGTCTGGTGGCTGGTGGAGGAAGCGTGGAGGACGGGAGGTGGCAGGCAAATGACTGGGTCTGGAGAGGGTCCGCGGCGGGGACTGAGGGCACACTTGCCACGGGGTCTCGGGTTGTGCGCGGAGCTTGGTACAAGGCCTGAGCTGCCGTGGCCGACCGGGCCGGGGCGGGGTGGGGGTGGGGGGAGACATGGGGCATGAGTGAGCGTTGGAAAGTCCCGAGCTCCCATCCGATCGCGGTGGGGGAAAAGCCGGCAGATGCAAGTCCCGCGGTCCGAGGAACAAGCCGCGAACTGCATTGGGCAATGCCCTGACCCAGCCGCTGCACGGGTTCTCAGCCCTTCCCTGCACTGGATGTGGGGATCATCAGCCCGGCAGGAGCCCCGCGCCCTCGGGCGTTTTTTGCTCCTCCAGCGCGCTCACCGCTGCGAGACGGCCAGCGAGTAGTTTCTGCTAGGGCAGGGGCAGCAACCGGCAGGATGGGGCAGGGGCAGGGCAACTAAGTCCAGGGATTTGTTGGTACTTAATTCATATGGGTGCATGGATATGCACATCCACCTTTCCAGCCAGGCATCGCTCCCCTCTCTGAGCTCCCAGGGTCCCTGTCCCTGGTCCCCTCTGAGGGCGTGGGTGCAAGAGTGGGCGCCTTCGGAAACTCCTGCACCCACTCCTTGCCACCCGCGTTCGTCCGCGCGGTGAGTGCCTCCGAGAGAACCTCGAGCTCCCCTTGGTCCCAGAAACTGAGGAGGGATCCACAGGCGCCAGGAACTCAGCTCCTAAAGAGGGGAGACAATAACGTGGAAGGAGACAGGAAAGGAAGGGAGATGAAGGAAAGAAAAGGGAAAGGGGCGGAAGGGGACGTGAAGAAAGGAAGGAGAAGATTAAAAAAAAAAAAAAAAGATTAAGGATAGAGACTTAGGTTCGCGGCTTTGACCACTTCCCCGCCTCCCACTTCCTCCCACTTCCAGGTCAATGAAAGTGGGGTGGCTCGGGAACCGGCGAGCGCCAGGGTTCAGGCGGACGGGGCTGCTCCCTCCCCGCCTGCCATGAGTACATGCTCGTCCACGGAGCTTTTCGGAGGAGGCTAAGAGCCCCCAGGCCCCCAAGCCCCGGGCTCTTCCCGGGCTTCAGACCCCAGCCTCCACGCTTGTAGCCACCTTCCTTGTGGGCCAGGGTTCCTGCCCACGCTCGGTTCGCCGCTGCAGCCGAGGTCAGAGAGGTTCATGAGCTGCTGAAAGGTCCGGCCGGCAAATTAACGCCTGCTATTTTATGGTGATTTTAGGACTACTAAAGTCACCTTTGCAGATACACACGGCTTCTTCGTAGTGCTGCAACTGCATCCCTAACCCCCGTGCTGCCAGCGCAGCTCGCCCCTCCTCCCCCCCCCACCAGTCTTTGCCCTGCCTCGGTTGTCTCCCTCCCTCCAAATCGTCTTTACCGTCCGTCTTCTCTACTCCTCTAGTCAAAGACTACCCTGCACATCCCTAGTGGAGACACTAAGGAAGCTCAGAGAAAATAGCTCAAGAGGCCTTTCCCCAGGGGAAGGAATCTCGGAGGCCCAGGCTGGCGGGCGGTTGGGCGCAAGTTTTCTTTTCCCCAAAGGAAGTGGCAAGAATCTCCGCCCCTCCCCCAAGCAGGCACCCCTAACTCGTAAGCTTCGCCCTGCGAGTTTGGCACGGGACCAAGAGACCCTGCAGGCTGTTCGGAGGTGTCTACCGAAGCCTGGGGCGTGCAGGCAGGAGTGGGAGGTCTCTGGGGAGTTCAGGTCCCGCGCAGACGCGGGCTCGCTTCACCCTTGCGGGCGCTGCATCCTCTCCCCCGGCACCGCGGGGGGCGTCCCCGGGCGCCGGAGGTAGGGAAAGGGACTGGCTGCGAGCCCAGGCCCAGGGGACCTCTGTTGCCGAGCCAAGGTCTCCAGGCTAGCCGGACCAAGATCCAGACGTCGGCTTCAACTCTGGAACGCGGTCCCCAGCCGGAGGAGACGGGGAGTGACCACTTGGACCGCAGCTTCGAAGGCACGGTCTCCTCCACGCTCTCAGGTTCCCAGCAAACGCAAAGAAGGGCAGTCAGTTGGCTGGGAAGGCTGTGCGGCTCGCCGCACGCCGCTCCGGGGTGAAGGAGTGCGGAGCCCAAGGCAGGAGGGGGCGCGCAGAGGAGGGGGTGTGTTGCGGGCTACAGCGCCAGCTTGATAAAGGGAAAGCCTCACTTTCCCTCTCACTGATTTTGATTTGATGTGTCACCGGCGGTGACCTCGGGCTGGACCTTCCGGGGCTTGCTTAGCATCGGGCCCCTGATTGGAGTGTTTCAACTCAGCGATCTAATTGAGGGTTCATGTCATAACACATCAAACGGTGTCTAGTCTCCCGTGATGGAAGGGACCCGCCAGCCGCGCATCCCCGGCTCCCCGCGAGGACTTCCGCCCCTCTCACGTGGGGACTCTCAACCGCGCCAAACCCGCCTACATCCCCTCCCCCACCCCGTGGATGGCGGGGCAAGGAGGAAAGAGCCGCGGCCAGCCGAGAGCTGGGCCAGCCGCGCTGACTTGGCGCCTTGCCTCGGGGATGTTTAAATCGCCGTCGAGTGCGGCAGGCTTGGCTTGGCGGAGCTGGGGACCCTCAGGGGGAGGAGCAAAGAAAATGGAAGGAATTCTGAAGCCTGTTCAGGAGGCAAGAACTCCTTGCTAACGTACACTATTTGTAAATAGCCTTCCTCGCCCGGGAACCCCGGAAGCTCAAAAGTTACCCCTCAGGCTTGAGATTAAGAGTGGGCAAGCAGGGATAAAAATCAGTCGGAAGTGAAAGAAGAGCGCTTTGCGTCTATAAAGATAGCACGTTCTCTATTACCTCACCCTTGCCACCTCCCCCCCCACACACACACACCCAAAGAGGAGAACTTACTGCAAGTTTTATTTTCTAAATGTCCCTCCTTTCGATTTGCTCTCCAAACATCCAGGGGTAATACTAACCAACATATATTGAGCATTTACTGCATACCAAGTACTGTGCTAAAATCTGTTACCTGAATTATTTCATTTAATTCTAACAACAACCCCTGGGGAAAGTGCTATAATCACTGTTTTACAGGTGAATTAAGGAAGACAAAGAGGTTAAGTTAAGCAAGTTGCTTAAGGTCATACAGAGGGGTGAAGCGCATATCCAATTCTAGATCCTGCATGCTTAACTATGGCACTACACGGGTAGGGTAAAGGGTGAGGAGGTTTCTAAGGATGGTGGCAGGAAGCAGAAGTTAAAAAAAAATGGGCAGATTTCCCATCTGGTCTAATATTCTTCGGTGATTTCTTAAGATCCAGTTTGGAGTTGGAGTGGAACTTTGGATTTGAGGGTCCGAATCCGTGCTGTGCTTTGCTTCCTCTTTGTGCTCTCTGGAAAGGCATAAACCCTGCTATCCCTGATCTTTAAATATTCCTCCATATTCTCTTAAAATGATTTTGAATCCACAAAGATGGAAAGTGTGTGCAGGTGTGTGTTGGTGCAGTTATAAGATCAGAATGGATCAGGTTGGATATAGAGAAATTACAGTTAGTGCATGGTGGAACCATTAAAAGGCCGCTGGTACTGGAGCCCTAGGGCCCCAACCCTGGGGCCTGAGAAAGGCAGACAGTTGGAACTTCTGTGAATTCAACGTGGCTGAGAGATAGAGGGGGAGAGAAAGAGAGAAACAAACCTCAGACTTTCCGTTTATGGAGTGAGAAGTGCCACATAATTCCAACAAGGGGGGAAGAAACCTCCCCCTTGGTTTGGGAAGAAACCAAATGAGTCTAGGAATACTGCTGCGAGTTCGGTTTCCAGATGATTTGGAAATAAGAAGACTCCTAAAAATTTTTTTTCCTGGTTATTGTTGTTAGAATAGCCTTTTCAGAGAGGAGGCAGTAGGGAACAGATAAAAACAAAAAACGAGATCGGAATATCGGAACATCGGAACTTGACACCCTAGAAATGAATCGCTGAAAAGTTTGCCACCGCCCATTGTTGGCTTCTTGGTTTACCTTCTGGGTCGCGATTATCTGGGGGCAGGGCAGGACAACTGGGCTAGCCATGCTGCGGGGAGGGTATTCTAAGAGCTACAGAGCTCCCTCGCGATTGAAGTTCGTCTGGGACAGCATGTTTATGCAAAACAGCGAGTTTCTGGGTGGACCTGGGCCGCAGAGTGGCGTAATCAACGCAGAAGCGCTTTTGCCCCGACCCTGTTGTCGTTGGCAAACGGAAAATGAAATATAAGCAGGGAAGTATTTTAATGGGGACGGAGGGAATTCACAACTGTTAATTATTTGGTGACCTTGTATTCGATTTGTTTGAGTCCCTTATAAAAACACTAATGCAGACCAGACGGCCAAGTGAGGAAGCCGGCAGAAGGTTCCAATCTAGGCTTTATTTCCCCGGAAAGAGGGAACAGCCTTGGAAAAGGATTGCTGGGCATTCAAGTGTGCGTGTGAGAGCGCGCCCGCGTGCGCGCCGGCGTGGGGTTTGCATTGCTGTCCAGGTTCATGATCTTCTATCAGGCCTGTGGACTGGAAGGTCCCGGAAAAAGGCCTGGGGTGACGGAAGGAAGCCTTAAAGGAGTTTGTTCTTCTCTTCTGGTTGCAATCATTAAAACATTTTAAAGGCCACAAACCACAAACGCCTTAGCCATTGGCTTGTTGTTAAGTATCAGTTACTGTCACCCCCATCCCTAAGGTCTTAAGGGTTGCCTTACAAGACTCTTAAAAGGGCCACCTTAGCAAGTAAGTTAGGAACACCTAGTACCTTCTGCAGCGAAAGTGCAAGTGGGGCCAGAATTCAGGGCGAGCTTCCTCTGCAGGGGAGGCTAATTTGAAAAGGACTCCGAACGTTTTCCCCAGCGCGGGAGGCGCTTGGGCTCTGGGAGTTTGCGCGGTAGAGTTGCCGGTGGGGGAGGGGATCGAAAAACGTGCTCAAACATCCTTGTCTTTTCTCCACATTAAAACAAAACAAAACAAAACAAAACAAAAATTACCTAAACCACAGCCCACGGCAGGCCTTGAGAATCCCTCGTTCCGCAAACTGAATGAAGACAGGAAACCTCCCCCTCGCGACCTGCGAGTTTGCGCGCCGCAAGGACCCGAAGGGAACGCGGGCGTTGCACAGGAGGTGGTCCAAACGCAACCGGGCTTTTTCCCAGTCGGAGTTCTCCGGGTTCTGGAGGCACGCCTCCTTGCAATTGGTGCCGTTTTCCTGGGGCGGCGACAGGGGAAGGAAAAGAGAAGGGGACGCAGAGGTGGGAGAAAGATGTTATGGTAGAGATAGGACAGAACGAAAACGGTTTCCTGGCAGGACTGCTGCGCGCAGTAAACGATGCAGAGCGCATCAACAATAATCCCGGGGGGCTCTTAAGTAAAGTGAAGGGCATTAGTTCAATAAATCCTCGGGTATGGAATAACCCTGGGCAAACGCTGCTCTCTGGCCCCGGGGACCGTATCCCAGCCGAGGCCGCGAGGTGTGGTTAGCGGGAACGTGGGTCCTCCGCGTCCTTTCGTTGCTTGGCACCAACCGCCTCCCTGCCCGCCCCTCCCCGCCCTACCCCCGCCTCTCTTAAAGCCCTGGCTGTTTATTTTTAAGCTCAATGGCGGTTAAGTGGTGTCTTCTGTTTATAGGAATTAAATAGGTCCTCGTCGGCCTAATGGGTTCCAGGGTTGCTGTTCTCTGCCTTCCAGGACAGTCCATTAGCGCTGCTGGGGGCCGAGGGTTGGGTCGGCGTGGCGTGAGCCGCTGCAGGCGCCCGGCCGCACTGTCCAGCTTTCCAGGAGATGCGCGCGCCGCGCCGCCCGCGGCCCGGGGGTCTGGGGGCGGAGTTCGGCTTAGGGACGCGGTAGTGGGCGTGCTGGAGAGGAGAAGGGCGGGCCTCTGGCCCAGTCGGAAGCGGTTTAGCTGACGGAGCCGAGCAGAAAGTGGGGGCAGGAGCAGCGCGGAGGGTTGGCTTTGGGATCCCGGTGGTTTACACGCCCCCCTGCCCTCCTTTAAGAACGTAGGAACCAAAGAAAATCCGTGCGCCTGCTTTGCAAATCTGGCTTCCAGGCACCTCGGTCCAGCCCTCATCCCGCTTCCCAGTAGACTGTGGCTCCCGCGCCCCGTGGGGAGGGAAATTGAATGTTAGACGATGGTCCACAGCTGCCACCGCGAATCTCATTCTGCTGCGACGTTAGTTCGGAAGTCAGCCCAAGGTGAGCGCAGTGGAGCAGAGTTTCCACTGCCCCTCCTTCAGAAGCCGCGCCCGGCCCAAAACTTTCAAGAGCTCACCATTGAGGTTTCTCTTGCGCAGGAGCCCTGGGCACTCAAGTCCTTTCCTGTCCACACAACACGCCAATGTGAACCCCTCTCCCCACCTGCAAACCCGAGAACTGGTCGTGGAGGAGAAACCAAATAAAACGGGAACCTTTTCTTCTACTTTTGCTCTCGAAACTCTCTAGTCGAAAGGCCTGATCGTATTCCACCCCTGAAGGCTGCTTCGCGGCAGCATTTCCTCCTTCCCTCCAACCCTGGGCCTGTGTGGCTCCAGTGGGCTCCCAGTGACCCTGCTGGTCCGCCGTGCAGCGAGGGCGGCCCCTGGCACATCACCCGGTCCGGGCCCTGCATGCACAGCTCCAAGGGAAGGGCAGTGACCTTCGGAGGACATGGGGACCCGGCGGAAAGGTGGGGAGAGAAGGGTACAGCTTGTGGCAATAGAACCGGGCTTCCGTTTGGACTTCATCTGCAGTGGTGTCAGATTCAGATTCTGGAAGCCCTGGGTGAGACTGCCCTGAAAAGAGAGCCCCGCGAAGTGTTCTTGATCTCGGCTTCGAATCACTGGTTCTTGAACCCCTCTCAAGAACGCGAGGCCACGAGGTTTCGCACTAAGTTCTTGGACCCCACTTGACAAGGAATCCATTTCATCTTAGAGAAACAAAAGAATCTCCTCGAAGTGCCTTGGGAGTCCTGCTGGGGTTGCGCAGTGTCCAGTGCTCAGGGGAGAGGGCTGGTCCTTGTCTCCCCGCCAGAACCTGGCCTTATTGCCACAGAAGGCTGTGCTGAGGCTAGGAGGGCCCCCGGAAGTTTGCCTTCCGTTGGGTGGCATCTGGGGTTCTCCTTCCCTCCCCTCCCACCCTCACTCATTTGCCTCTGGCTGGGCCAGAGTGTGGTGCACTAACACTAGGATTTCTCTGTGGGATCCAGGTGGGCCACCAGGCCTGCTTAATCCTGTGGGGTTCACAAGCCCCAGGCTTCTTGCAGGGAGGAGGGCGCCGTCTGCCAGGCTTGGGAGAAAGACTAGAAAAGCCTCTCCAGATTCCGTGGAGGCCCCGCCTTGGGCCTCTCTGATCTTTGAAAGGAGGAAAGAAGCTGAGAAACGCAGGGCACGCTATTGGAGAAAACACAGGAAGCCAAGAGATCCAGAGAGAAGCTGCGCGGGTGAGTGTGTGGTGAGGAGACACACACCTGCCCACTGACTGGGCTTTCTCAGGCGACTTGCTCTGCATCTGGGCCCTGCACTCAGCCTCAGGGGCCATTCATTGCTACAGCCCATCTCCCCACCAAATGTGCCTGGCCCTTTGCGGGTGAAGAACATCTGAAATGTCACCTTCATCCCCACCCCAGATTGGCTCTGTGGACAGATCGTGCCTCCTCCCTGCCAAAAGGGCTCCACAGTGGGAGGTGAGGAGTGGGGCAAGGAGACCAACCCCCAGGCCTCTCAGGGCTGCATCTGCCCAGCCAGGGAGCCAAATGGATTAGCATCTGGGCTAGCGCTGGCCCTGAGCCCACAGAGGAGGGAACCTGCTGGGAGGGACCTATCCTTGATGAGGTTCTGGCTGGAGGTTCGTTGTTCACCTGGAAGTTGTGTGAGAGACCTCAGTAGTGGATGACATAATGACACAGGAGCACTGAGATGGATCCATGTGATGGGGGTGAGGCCACAACCCCTGTGGGCCTTACACTTCCCTGGACCTCAGATGAATAGGAACTGGAAGTCCATGCTTCTCTCTTTACCCCTCTGCCCAGCACCTTTCCTTCATTCACTTCTGGAAGTCCTGCCGAAATAAGTGGATTGCCTCTCCTCAAAGAAGGCCAAGAGGAGTATAGGTGCATCTTCTGCCTGCCTGGATGTAGGCAGTTATAGCGATATTGACTGCATTCACTGGGCGCTTCTGTGTGTCACGCACAACCGGCCATGGGTGCCTTGACTCTGACCTTTACAATGACTCTGCAAAGTGGGGGATGGTTCTCCCATTTTACAGATGAGGCATATGAGTCTGGGAGAGATTATGTGACCTAGAGTATCCAGGGTCACCCAGCCAATAAGTCACAGATCAGGTTTCAAATCCATGTCTCTTAGACTCTACATTCCTGTGCTAATTTCATGTTGTCAGTAGTAATCAATATTTGCACATGTCTTCAGATAAATATCTTTCTACTCTTTCTCTCATTTGCTACCCCTCCTTCAGGGACTCTGTGAGCTGGTGTTATCTTCATTTTGTAGATGAGAGAATTGTTTCCCTGTAAGTTTTCGTTCAAAACTCCAGTTGTTAACATCCCTTCAGTTCTGCTGTTTAGGAAGTGATTTACTCTAGGAGACCAGAGATTGATGCCCTTCCCCCAAGCACGGGCTGCATGAAAGAGCAGGAGCCTTCTCAGGGTTTCTGCCAAACACAGAGTTCAAGGGCTGGGATGTCCAGGGTGACAGCACAGATACTGGAGCCAGACTGCCATGTCTACCTCTTCTTGGGCAAGTTACTATTCAACAATCTGTATTTTAAGTTTTCTGGTCCATAACATGAGCATAGTAATGATATCCTTTTCTTTTCCATAGTTAGTTTTGAGGCTTAAGTGAGTTATGAGAATTTAGATTATGCACAGCAGATGGTAATTGCTACACCAGTGTTTGCTATTACGATTTTTATTCTGGATGGTCAAGCCAGAGCACCCAGTAGAGGCTGAATTGTGTGGACTGCCTCCTGAATCTGCCCCTCAGTGAGGATGCTTAGTGAGCTCAGCAGTTTGCAACAGATCTCAACAGGGCCAGGATTCAGGACAAGAATACAGGGGGAGGCTTAGGTTATTACTGTGTCCCAGGAGAGGGTAATCGTTGGAGCACGAAGTACTCAGAGGCCTTCACACCCCAGGGGAGAGGGCTGGTGGCTCATTTTTACTCACCCTGTACACCGGACTCTATTTCCAACCTGTAGACTTTGGCACCTCAGGGCAGTGTTGAAGCTGAGTGATCTAGGGAACAAGCGACTCCAAATCTAGCCATGAAATCCCTGCGTGGAGATCTTCTTCCTTGTAGTAAAGGAAGAAGAAAGAAGATCCCGGGGGAACCCAGATCGCCGGGAGTTGATGGCACTGGTGATGAATGTGTGTCGCGTGTCCTCCCTCCCTCTTTGCACCACCGCCCAATCAGAGCCGTGGAAGGGGGCGTGGCCGCAGGTCGGAGGGCTTAGGAATTAGGACCTTCAGATCTTGCACTTCACTAGCTGCAGGACATTGGGCAAGTGAAGATACCTCGCAGAACCCCAGTTTCCTCATCTATAAATGAGTGTAACCGTAGAACGGGCCTCACACCCCGCGGTGAGGATTCAGGGACAGAGCCCATCAAAGCCCTGAGCACGTGCCTGCCGCAAAGGCGCGCCCCAGAAGCGCTCAGTGCTGCTGTTGGCTCGAAAATGACGGGGGTTGGGGGAAAGGCTTAACTGCAAAGACATCTGGAGTTTTCTTTGTAAAGATGGGTGCCGATCCCGCCCCTCCCATCCCTCCACCTAGGGAAGTGGGCGTGGGAAAGCCCACTATCATCTCGGCTCTCTGAGCCATCGCCTAGTCGCACCCCTAGATCTGCGCTTTCGGAGGACGTGGGGTGGGACGCGTGGCGGGGTGGCGGGTAGAGGCGGGTACGGGCCTGCCAGAGGCTTGGCCATTCAAAGGATGGGAGCCCGACGCGCAGGGAGGAGCTCTCTGAGAGAGCTGGGGCCGCGGGGCACCCTCGGCGCGACGAGTGACAGAAAATCCCGCAAGGACTCTGAAGAGGGACCTCAAGCAGCCTACATATCTCAGAGATGTCTTGGAAAAAATGCAGTGCGGGCCCTTCCCGCCCCAAACCAAATAAAGCTGCGGGTTTTCGGAAACCCTCAGCAGGGTGGCCCAGTTGAGCTGGCCCCAGCAGGAACAGCCCTGGGGGACCCTCAAGACACATTCCCTGCCGCTGCGCGTCTCTCGCTGAGGCTGCCCTCCTGGGGCTCAGGTTCCCGGGTGTTCGGTGTTTGGTGCCCTGAGCATCCTTTCCTTTCTGATCTGGTGTGTTTCTTAGCTTCCTCCAGCCAAGCACTGAGGCTTCGACCTGCACTGATGACTTTACCTTCCTAGGCCAATTTTCTCATTTAAAATGGGTGTTATAGTCCCTACCTTGCAAGTGATTAGTTCTTTTCCCCCTGTGTCCTCATTTGCTTCTTTTTAAAAATTGTTTATCAAATTCCATACCAGATGTGCATGTTTGAGGTCTCCTCACCTCAGCCTTTTACCAACTTGCTCTTAATTCAAAAAAGGCTGACCTATTTATGAAGACTTTTCTTCAAATATGCAGATAGTTTGTTCCTTCCTTCTCCTCTCCTTCCCCTCCTTCCTCTATCCACCCACCTGGGAAAATTGATAAGCACAAATTCAGCAATTGTAACTTGAAAGGTCTGTACCTCCGTCTAATACACAGCAAACACTGAGTTAACTGGGTTTGAGCCAAGCTGTAACAAACCAGGTCCATGCAAATTAAAAGCAAAGTAAAAACTCCCATGATTTATTACTGATTGATTTCAATTTAAAGGCCTAAAGCTTAGGATTCACTTCCAAGTTGTTAAAAAAAAAAAAAAAAGTGCCACAGACCAAATGAAAAGTGCATGTCTCTAGGGAGGGGGATGGGAGAGAGGGTCATTCGATGCTATCGGCCCCAATTTATAAAGGACTTCAGCCCTCATTTACACAGGACTTAATGGGAGAGGAGGCTTGTGGAAGGGAATGTGAAGGGCTGGCTTCCCACCCACAGGTCGCCATGGTGGCAGGGCCAGGCTTTTTGATGCCAGGTCAGCAGGCAAAGTGTCTTCAGGGTCACAGGGGCTGGTGGTGTGTGCACTCCCCAGGTCGGATGCCTCCTCTGGGCTATTTCTGTGATTCATGGCTCCAGAGCAGGTCCAGACAGGTGGGGAATGTAGTCAGTAGGAGAGCTGTGCGGAGTTGCCACCTTCTTGGACCCTCTGTTAAGGGGTTAGAGGTTCTGGAGACCCAGTGAGAGTACATGTGGCAGAAAGAGTAAAAAAAAAAAAATGTGGGGGTGGCTGTGGGGTGGGGGCAAAAAGGAGCTGAGAGAAAGAGTGACTTGGTTCTGGTGAGTACCACCTTAGACCCTGCCCTGGGTCCTGTGCTTTGGAGGACCCTGTTTTGCCCAGCCCCCAGTGGCGCCTGATCCACAAGGTGGGGAAATGGGGAAATCTAAAGAGCCAAGGGAACATGCTCATCTCAATTAGTGATTCTTAAAGTGGGATCCCAGACCAGCAGAATCAGCATTACCTGGGAACGGAGAAAAATGCAAATTCTGGGCTCCACAACAACCCCCTGGGGCCTGAGAGAAGTGAGAAGTTCTATTTTTAACAAGGGTGATGCTGTATGATGTGATGCTTATCTTGCAGATTTAGGGACGCTTATAGGTTTAGTGGCCTTGAGAGCTACTACTCTACTGTGGTACCCAAACCATAGAGCTCTTGCCCAAATAGCCCAGGGCCCCCTTTCAGGGCCCGGGCAGCTGCTTCATTGGGTCTGTCCTGCAGAGAGTGTATGGACACCAGTGAAACATGCCTGGGCAGCCCGGAACTGTGAGCAAGGGTGTCCACAGTCATGCAGGCATGGCTGCTCAAGCTGTGGGATGGAGCTGGTATGGAAAGGGAAGGGGGCAGGTTACAGAATGAAGACCCCATTTGCACTCTTTCCTTGAGCCCTGGAAAGATTACGAGCTGGCTGGTCTTGCTAGAAAGATCATCAGAAATCCCAAGGCTGCAGAATCAGCAGAGCCCTCTACAGATGCTTTCCTCTGTTCTGACCATTCTTGAGGACCAGAGAAATGTGACTTGGCCATACAGACTAACTATTATTAGCCCCCACTTTTTTAGAAAAAGAGTAAAAACAAAAGAAGGCTGATTTCTCCATGTTTCATGAGAGAGAAATAAATTACCCTTTACACCTTCCTATGCTCTCCAGCCAGTGACAAACTGTCTTAAGAGTTATGTAAGCAGAGATGGAAATGATTTCCTTCTGGCGTCCATGTTTTATTCCCAGCAAGGCCTGCGAATGTAGTTTGGACTGTATCCCCCATCCCTCATACCCCAGCCATTGCTGGTTGCTTTTAAACTCTACTACCTGCACTCCCAATAGAGAGGCAATGGGGCAGTGGGGCTTAGTGGCTAAATGTTCCAACTCTGGAATTAAATAGACTTAAGTTTGGATCTCAACCTTTACCACTTACTAGCTGTCAGACTTCAGTAATCAACTTAATTTCTCCAAACCTTGGTTTTCCCGCCTGTAAAATGGGAACTATCTACCTCACAGAACTGGTCTGTGCTTGCAGATAAAGTAAGGATGAAAAATATGTCAGCCCTCACAATACTTAGCTGGTGCAGCAAATGCCTTCGGTTTGTCCCTCTCATCACATCCTTCGTTGGGGGAGAGAGAAATATGAGAGGCAAGAAAGTGAAGCCTAAGGCAATAGGTCCAGAGATCTGGGTGGTGGCTGAAGGTTGTCAGACGCAGGTTTCTTTAAAGGAGGAGAAGAAAGTGTGCTGAGTTCCCACTGATTTTAATGTGACCCTGGTCGGTTTGAAGGTCTTGGCTTCCATAAATCAACCGCCTCCAGCAGCTTTTCCCTCTTCACCTCTCTAACCCTTCCCACAGCTCCATCTCAGGTTGGGACATGTGCCTGAGAGTGAGGTAGCCTGCCCTGCAGGCAGCCCGTAGTGGGGACTGGGTTTGGCTGAGGCTCCAGGTCCAGTGCCCTGGGGCTACATCGGACAGGCAGTGAGGGTCTGACCGGGACCCAGTGACACTTTTACTGTTGAAATCGAACCAAACTTTACTAGCTTCTGGGGAAAGCTGGGGGCTTTGGGGATTTTTGTATTTGCTGGGTTGTAAATATTTTATGAGAAGGCAGCCCAGGAAAATCTGGTTAGCTTTCCGCCTTGCACACTGAAGTGGGGTTGGCTTCATGCACAAATGCGTCAAAAAAGAAGTCAAGTTTTGCCTTGGTCCCAAAGAATTCATCTTGGATCTTAAAAGCCTGTTATTCCCTGCACCTCCCCCCAATTATGTGCCCTAAATTTCTTTTTCTTATTTGTAACCAAAAATTTAATCTTCAAAAGATTAGTTCCAAAGCAAGATTTCAAGTTGGGTGGGTGGGTGGAGGGGAGAATGTCACTGTGTGTGTGTTTGAGGTTTTCTCCTGATGTATTTCTCATTGACTGCAGGGTCTTCTC
Source organism: Mirounga leonina (assembly GCF_011800145.1). NCBI lineage: Eukaryota > Metazoa > Chordata > Mammalia > Carnivora > Phocidae > Mirounga > Mirounga leonina. The sequence goes on along the minus strand of NW_023270415.1, from coordinate 43,009,383 downwards.
AATGGATAGTTGCCTGGTGTGTGTGTGTGTGTGTGTGTGTGTTCTTTTTCTCCCCCCCCCCCCCCCCCAGCAGACTTCTGAAAGCTTGGTTGCTCTTTTGTAGGTTGTTAAAATGGTTGGTGAATCTGAAAAAGGAAGCAAGCAAGCAAGCAAAGCAAGCAAGCAATCCCAAAGCAGATCTTCATTCTGTCAGCTTTGTGCTGGGCCTAAATACTTCAGCAAAAGTGTCTAAGGGGCAGCAACGCTCCCCGAGACCAGGAGGTCTAACTAGGGCTGCATCTTCAAATCATCTTGGAGCTTAAAAACAAAAACAAAACCCAAAATGAACAAACAAAATCTAGCAAAAACCCAGTACCCAGGCTCTGTCCAGAGACCTTGTCTCAATTGGTTAAAGCAAGCCCTGGCACTGGTAATTTTTAAATTCTCTGGATGATTATAAGGGGCACCCAGAGTGAGAATAACTGGTCTGGAAGTTTCCACTTACTGACCAGCATGTACTCCAGGTCAGGCATGGCTGCGGTACGAAGGACAGGACATGGTCCTAGCTCCTATGGGCCGGTGGAGGCGGGGCAGGGTGTTGCTGGGAAAGACCACTAAGGAGACAAATAGAAACGAGGTCACCGTAGATAGTGCTAAGTGGGGTGAGATAATAAACCCGGGTCCTGTGATAGTGACCGAGGGAGGCTACTTTAGATCGGGGTGGTCGAAGATGGCCTCTCGGAGGAGGCGACATTTGGACCGAGACGTGAATGATGAGAACGACGAGCCAGTCAGCCGAAAGGAGGCCTGGGGGAAGCGCGGCCCGGGCCCACGACCACAAAGGGCACATTAGTGGTTACGCAGGCTCCTGGGGGAAAACCCGGGAGGCCGCCGCCGCAGCCGCCGCTCCAGCAGCCACCGACTTCCGCCCTGGGAGTCCCGGGCTGACCGGGGGGGTGAGGGGGTGGTGCGGTGGGGGGGGGGGAGGCCTGCCCTGGTGCTCCCCCTCCCCTAGCTGCGCACGGGCCCGGGCGGGGAGCCGGGGTGGTCAGGCCCCGGGCTGGCCGAGCTGGACTCCCAGCCGGCCTGCCCCGCTGCCCGCCCTTTTCCTCCCGGGCGCGGCCGCAGAGCACCGGGCTGATCTCCCCCTTAAGTGAAACTGACTGTAATGATTTTTTATCTCGCAGACGATCTCTCGCACACTCCTCTCCGGAGACAGAAGTATTTGTTTGATGTGTCCACGCTCTCAGACAAAGAAGAGCTGGTGGGCGCGGAGCTGCGGCTCTTTCGCCAGGAGCCCGCAACGCCCTGGGGGCCACCGGCCGGGCCGCTCCACGTGCAGCTCTTCCCCTGCTTGTCGCCCCTGCTGCTGGACGCGCGGACCCTGGACCCGCAGGGGGCGCCCCGGGCCGGCTGGGAGGTCTTCGACGTGTGGCAGGGCCTGCGCCAGCAGCCCTGGAAGCAGCTGTGCTTGGAGCTGCGGGCCGCGTGGGGCGAGCCGGGAGCCGGGGAGGCCGAGGCACGCGCGCCGGCGCCCCAGCAGCCGCCGCCCCCGGACCTGCGGAGTCTGGGCTTCGGCCGGAGGGTGCGGCCCCCCCAGGAGCGCGCCCTGCTCGTCGTGTTCACCAGATCCCAGCGCAAGAACCTGTTCGCCGAGATGCGCGAACAGCTGGGCTCGGCCGAGGTCGCGGGCCCCGGCGGCGCCGGCGCCGAGGGGTCGTGGCCGCCGCCGTCGGGCGCCCCGGACGCCGGGCCGTGGCTGCCCTCGCCCGGCCGCCGGCGGCGGCGCACAGCCTTCGCCAGCCGCCACGGTAAGCGGCACGGCAAGAAGTCGAGGCTGCGCTGCAGCAAGAAGCCCCTGCACGTGAACTTCAAGGAGCTGGGCTGGGACGACTGGATTATCGCGCCCCTGGAGTACGAGGCCTACCACTGCGAAGGCGTGTGCGACTTCCCGCTGCGCTCGCACCTGGAGCCCACCAACCACGCCATCATCCAGACGCTGATGAACTCCATGGATCCCGGCTCCACCCCGCCCAGCTGCTGTGTGCCCACCAAATTGACTCCCATCAGCATCCTGTACATCGACGCGGGCAATAACGTGGTCTACAAGCAGTACGAGGACATGGTGGTGGAGTCCTGCGGCTGCAGGTAGCGGCGCCTTTCCTGCCGCCTTGGCCCCTGACGGCAGGGGAGGCCTGACTGCAGAGAGGCCGAGGAGCTGGCCTCGGAGGAGGCAGAGGGTGGGAGGAACAGCCTGGACGTGCAGCCGGGTGGGAGAGGAGGGAGCTCAGCCTTCCCAGAACCTTCCACCTGCCAGCCCCGAGGGAGATACGGATTTTCACACCTTGCCTGGCCACCCAGGAAAAACAAGCCAAGGAGGATTTCTTTAGTTGTTGTTTTTTCCTTTTTCTTTATTATTGTGGCTTTGGATTTCCTTGTGTGCCTCACAGGTTTTGATAGGAGGTGGGGGGCGGGGAGACGCAGACCTGGTGCTCAACCGCTCCATGCATTGAAAAATGTATAGTTTAAGAAGAGAAACAGTGTGGGAGGAAGAATCACCTTTGACCACGTCTTGGTTTGATTGTTTTCTACCCATGCAAAGAAGGTGGGGTTTTCTCCGGCCATGTCCTAGCCTGTGCCTTGTGACCTCCCGAGCAGAGAGTGTTCCAATAGAGGAATTAGCACGGAGAATAAGAAAGCCAGGAAGGGCCCTGCCTTTAGAAGAACTTGCTTGTATACCGGGCTCTGCCCTGGCCTCTGCCAGTACAGGGAGCCGGCAACTGGCATCTCACTCAAGGGGGCTCAGGTCGCTGCCTTTACTGTTGCTTTTTCTGGTCGGAGAAAGGGGAACTGGTATGGATGGAATGACAAGAATGAGCCCAAATGGAACCCCCTGAAGGATAATGAGAAACCACCAGGCCTGCCTCTGAGGGGGCTGACACTGAGGTGTATGAACCAGGCTGGAGGTAACCCAGGAAAGGCCCTTCTGTGGGGTCTGTTTCTAATTGATTTCTTTGAACAGAGTTTGCCAAAATTCAGACATCCCCTCTTAAGGGGAAGGTGATTTTCCAGTTAAACTAAAAGCGAGTAGGGGATGGGAAGCTATATAAGTAAGGTAAGAGGTGCGGAGAAGGGGGAGTGAGCCAAGAAGCAGAGGCTGAAGTCGGGAGGGGAGGTGGTGGGCCCCTCAGAAGGATGGGGACATAGGGGCCAGTCCAGAAGCAGGGAAGAGGGATTCCGGTCCCTGTGCCCAGAGATTTCTTTCACATCTATGTTGCCTCCCTTCTCTCTTAACATTCCTGAAAGATTACCTACCAGCCAGCGATAGCCCAGGGCTCCCCCAAAAGAATTGTTTCAGATTGTAATTACCAGTTAGGCAATGTTTTTAAAACTTAGTAATGAGAAACTGTGAAAAGAGCAAAGTGTTACATTGAGCTCGGGGGGTGGGAGATGGGGAAGGGACAGTGAGGAAGGAGGCAGGGGTGGGATTCATCTTCCGGAAGGAAGCAGGAGAGAGCAAAGCGCAATTTAAATACCCATTCCCAGATTGCCAAATGCATGGACTTTCCCCCAGCCTGCACCAGTATGATTTCCAAGCATTGCCAATGAGTAGAGTTAGTTTGCAGAGTTAGTTTCCTTCTCATCTTTGACCATGAAATGGTTTAAACAAGGGAACTTGTACCAACCATTTAAAAAGTTTTTGTTTTTCCTAAGCGGTTTTGCTCTCTCAATCTAAGCCTGTTACTTGTTTGGTTCAGAGAACTACAAACTGTCCAAGAAAGGGTGAGAATGATAATAAATGCTAATATAAAATGTCAAGTAAAAAAAAAAAAAAGACTTGGCCAGGAGAAATAATTTAAAATGCACATTTGCTTTGGATGCACTGTTGTTCTGTTAAGGCTGTATATATTTGTTTATTTAAGGTGACTGAAAGTGCAAAGAGGAAGTGGATAGCATGCAATTCATCTTAATGTACAAACGTTATATGCACTCAAATGTTATAATTTCTAATATTTTTAAAGTTTATATTCGAGTTGTACAAAGTTAAGCATTAATCAGATATTTCATTCTGTCCTAATGTTATCATTTTCTTAAATATTATTACAAAATTTTAAGTCTGTCTAATGGAGAGTTTTTTTAAACTGTCTACCTCACTATAATACAAGTATTTACAACACTAAAGTTACCAGAGGTCGATTTTATATTCAGAACATTTTTTACAGTATACGTTTCTTGGATGATATTCAATCTAATACTGTATTATTAAACTCATTTTCCCCCTTAATCACTCAGCCTGGTTTATATGGATCTATTTAGAAAAATCCTTTTCTCGAGGAACTACTGTCCATGGTATTTTGGTCCAGTATGGGACTGAATGTCTGAAAAGGCACTGATGATTTAAATGTCCATCCCTTAGAGCATTGCACTTTTTCTTCATAACTCTGCCATGAGTCTTCATGAAATTTGCACTCACCAGATTAAAGCCACATCCTTGTCAACTATTAGAACAGTGTTAATAAGCCTGTAACTCATTCCAGCATCCCAAGACCCCAAGTAAGAATCGGATTATTTTCTTGCTTTCTTTAATGTTGAAAAAAAGCTGTAAATCACTTAAGCCAAGCAAACTGTCGGTAACTCCTGTTTACGGGTATGGCATACCGCAAGCAGAAGGTAGGCACCGTTTCTGTCTTTGTTCCCTTGCTGTAATTAGGCTTGTACTTGCTGTACAAGTCTGAGCCCTCACTGTGTGTCAGGTACAATGAGGTGCATGCATTATTTCGTGTAAACCCCTCAGAAACTCCAAGATGTAGGTATTATTTTTATCCCCACTTCACAGATGAGGAAACTGAGGTGCGGAGAGTTTAAGTAACCTGTCGGTGGTCATCCAGCCAGGGCATGGTACTTAGATTTTAAACCTAGTTCTTTCAGACTCTAGAGCCTGAGGTGTTAACCACTGTGCAGTTCTCCCCCAACATCATCTACCTGCTCTCCCAACTGGTGCCGAAATGTTAGAGTGGGGAATTTGCAATTAGTCACAATTATGAGGGTTGGTGAGCTGTCACAGGGGCCACCAACATTGCTCACGGTTTTAGAATATGTGACTGCTGGGATGTGGGAAGCTGAATATGGGTACGGATTGCAAAGCTCAGTGAGTTCTTCACTTAGGCTTGCCTCAGGAAACCCATCGTTTTAGGTCATTACTGGGCTTCTGTAGAGTCTCTGCAGCTTTCTGGAACTGCCTGGGTGTGGTTATGTGAGTTTGGGTTCTCAAAATAATGGTCAATTTACAAATAGGTTATGTTTCAATAGACTGGTTGTAAGTGGTCTGTGTAGAACTGAGAAACATTTTCCTATGGAAACAATGTTGGTTTGCGTTTCCAGGTCATTTTGCGTAAGTTTTATTTACCCAAATGGAACTTTTTAATAAAGCAACTTTGACTTCTGGGTTTTGGGAACAGATAATCACCTGGGAAAGGAAAGAAAAAAGAGGCTCTTGCTCTTCTCTTTCCTGGGTCGAGGTAGTTTTTGAAACAGTTGAGAATTCTTTGCATTTTTCCATCACTCTTTCTATATCCCTCACCCAATTCCCCAGCCTCCCAACTGCCCCAGGGGACTCCCAGCCCTACACTGTAATATGTCCCCACTCCAGAGAGTTCCCTTTTCTGCATAAATATTTCCAGCCCCAAAGTTATTTTCCTCTCTTCCCTCCATCAGAAAGTTTATTCCTTCACTCAGATGGTAGAAGAAACACAATCTGATTAAATTACATGAAGATGTAAATATCTCCTAGCTCCTTAGCCTTGGAGACATTTGCATTTTAAGCAAAGAATCTTGGTTAACTCAGATTTCTTGTGAGTGATGTGAAAAACAACATGGAAGATTCAACATGCAAGCCACACACAATTTGGAGAGTTGAATGTGAGCTCCGCGCTAATGATACAGGGTGAGTGGAGAGTCTTGCCCGTGTGAGATTTTTGACGTCCCCTAGGGTATATTTTGAAGAGACTATTTATACCTAACTTGTTTTAAAAATTAATATCCAATGTATTAAAGCAAAACATTTAATAGCTTAGTTTTGTTTTTTTTCTAAAGCTCTTAAGTTTAATGAATGTAGGCCCCGTAAAGAGTTTGTTTGCCCTTAATTTTGCTCGTTGCTGTGTTCTCAGCATCCAAAATAATGCCCAATACACAGCATACACTCAATAAATATGCTGAATGAGTAATTTTACAAATCCTATTTTGCTTGTTAATCTAATCATTTTAACAAGCACTTTGAAGGGAGCCTTAGACTTATGCCTCTTCACCTCAGGTTGAATGGATCAACCTCCCTTAATCAATTCTGGTTATAAACCTAGTTAATAAACTTCCTTTAAATATTGTACTGCTTTTATCAGTTTAATATATTCAATTTTCTTTTAAAGTCCTTCAGATTTCTCTAAGAGGAAAAACCTTCCTATGTGAACCACTCCAAGTAAAGCTAATAAATTAAACTTCTTAAGATGATGATTCTTAAGTTCTAGTAAGCATTTCAATACTGTTTATGTCATTTAGCTTAACATCCGGAATCTAAAATGAATTACTCAATCACACATTTAAGTTGATTTCAGAAGGCTAACCTGTTAGATACCTTAATAAACAACACTTCTTAAAGCTTACAAACGTTTTATATACAGATTGTCTCATTGATTAAGAAACCCTATTTTTGAACTTAGTACAACAGTGCTAATGATTTAGAATCAATTTACTTAATCTTTGTATTTACTCTGAAATTTCCTTGGGTTAAAAACACTAACCCACGGGCGCGTGGGTGGCTCAGTTGGTTAAGCGACTGCCTTCGGCTCAGGTCATGATCCTGGAGTCCCGGGATGGAGTCCCGCATTGGGCTCCCTGCTCGGCGGGGAGTCTGCTTCTCCCTCTGACCCTCCGCCTTCTCATGCTCTCTCTCTCTTAAATAAATAAAATCTTAAAAAAAACCAAAAAACAAAAACACTGACCCACTCCTGAAAATTATAGTGTCACACGCAAGGTGGCGAGAGCATTTCAGCAGACTGTGGCTGCCAATCTGCCAGAGGCTTCAGCTGAGAAAGGAGGTGGATTCTCCCTGGGACACTGACCACATGCCAACTCCCTTTTAACACTCACTGTAACACATGAACCCCAAACTCCTATATTTTATGAGTTGGTCTCTCTTGGTTTCAAGATAGGTCATTAACTCATTTTTCCTCCTGATTTGAGTAAATGGAATTCCACACTCATTAAGATTATAGCTTTCTTCCCTGATTAATTGGATTTCACATTTATTTAATGATCTTAGGACACATCTTTGTTTTCACCTTTGGCTTTAAAATTACCTTACTGCCAGGGCGCCTGGGTGGCTCAGTCAGCTAAACGTCCGACTCTTGGGTTTCGGCTCAGGTCATGATCTCAAGGGTGTGAGATCGAGCCCTGAGTTGGTCTCCAGACTCAGCGCGGAGTCTGCTTGGGATTCTCTCTCTCCCTCTTCCTCTGCCCCTCCCCCTGCTCATGCTCTCTCTCTCTCTCTCTCTCTCTAAAATAAAATAAAATCTTAAAAAAATTAATAAAATTACTTTACTGCCACTTTACTGAATTATTCTGCCCTTACATAATTCTTTCATGACCTTTTCGAACTTTATTCTCAAACTCTGGTAATCAGAATTCTGTATTCTTTTTTCCTGTAATGTTCCTTTGTGGAAGAGCTACAGCTCTTAGAGATATTAAAATGGCGTCTGATGGAAGCTGCACATCCCTTGTTCTGGTCTAGTTCCATGGTCACAGCACTAAAATCGTATGAATGAAAACACAGTCCCTATGCTTGAGGAGTTCACGGGAATTTTATTATTATTACTACTATTATCTTATGAGGTAATCTTTAGGAAAACTCTAGTTATTATCACTCTGCTTGACAGATGAGAAAACTGAGCCTGAGCCAGGGTCAGTCGCTTGCTTGAAAGGCCTTAGGACGTAATCTGGTGGAATCCAGAGCACATTCTCATCTGCTCACTCATTTGGCAGGTAACTGCTAAGTTCCCATAGCATGGCAGGCATTGTGTGAGGCTCTAGGAAACTTTACACATCCAACTAGAGATACAGGAAGTTCCAAAACTGAGTTCCAGGAGTAAAGGCAGGCTGCTGTCTTTACCTATATTCTGCATTTTTATAGCTTATTCTTTTCCCTTCCAACTCACAAATTCCCTGAAAGCTTCCTCCGCCTTTCTCCATAACTGTCGAGGAAGCCGGGAGAATAGGATTCAGCTTTGAAGGATGGGGGAAACACTTACAGCCATGAGTTCTCTACCATCCAGATATTCAAAATTATTAAAGGCGTAATGCTAACCTTTCCAAGAAGGCCAAACTTATTAGGAACAAAATGTGTTTGATTTAAAAGGTTTAATGAATATTTGTTATGTATTGGTGTCATCTCTGACTAATGGCAGACTTAACCAGATGTAACAGAATGATCACAGGAGTGGAAATTAGAACCTCTTGATGCAACTTTGTTTTTGAACACTCATATTTCCAAGTGATTTTTCTTTTACTTCTATTGGGAGTCCTTAATCATGATAATGATTCAGTAGCAGGAATGTGAGACTAGTTAGTATCCTTTTTTTTTTTTTTTACCGCAAACAGCTAGGAAACCAATAGTATGTGTCCAGGGAATTTTAAAACAAGTTTAACAGGATTATTTACCCTTGACCTGGGGCAATGACCAAATGGGGTGACATCTGTGATGCGATTTGGCCATCCGCAGCTCCATGTTTGGTTGTCCCTCTTCGGAACAGAGAGAATCTTGTGTCTCTGTCCAGAAGACCTGATGATTTCCTCGTGAATGCCAACTGACTTACACCAGCCAGTTGTGCCATAAACTTTTCTTTTTTAAAATTCTTGATTTGATCCTGACTTTGGATTTTTGTAAGTTCTCGGGAAATGATGGGCTCCGATTTGTTGGAAGAAAGGGGCAGTTGGACTACCAAATGTCTTCCCTCCTTTCCTTTGAAACTAATATAGTCATTTCCATAGGGTAGTATTTACCTAAGTTGAGATAGTCTTTAAAGTCTTGGAGTTTCAAATTTGAGACTTGCCTTATCTCCAGTTTTATACCTAAAATCTCCAGTGAGTTGAGCAAACCTGGAGATACTCAGCTTTTGAGTTATGTTAGTATTTTTGCCCTACTAGTGGTTGATGTTTATTGGCCACCCCTAGCATTCAAATCATGGTAGAAAATTTAAATTTATTCAAGACTCTTAGTTAGAGGGCTCAGTTCATAGTTTATTCACACCAGAAAGAATTTTAAATGTTGCTTAATTTAAAATTGCTGTCCAGAGCAAATGGACATTTACCTTATGAGAATGTTTGGTTTAGGCTTAAACAAAACTGTATATATATTCATTCTAGATTTCAACTCTTGCCAAAACCTGACTGCTGAAGCTTGTTGGGAATGGGTTGCCAGTGAGCAAGAACTTCTGCCATTGCAGTGAACAAATGGTTCTTCAAAATAAATGGATAATAGTTTCATTAAAAAACCATTTTCTGATTTCTAAAGATTACTTGTATTAATTGGAAGGTGACGTCTTAGCCAGCACATTGGTAGCTGTTTAGTTGCCTAGCTGCCAGTGGGAGTGTGCAGAATTGAGCACTGGGACAGCATGGTGGTTAAAAGCCCATTTGAGGCATGATCTGAACAACCACTCTATCTTAGAATTCCGCCAAATCTTTGAATTTGGGCTGTTTGTCCAGCAGTGGGGTACAGGGACAGGCAGATCTGGCTCCTTCATATCAGTATCTCCCAATCTCTTGATGTGACCCAGGCTGTAGGTGTTTATCCTAAGATCATGTTTCCTGGGTCTGTGTAGGTCCACCCTTGTTCTCTAGCAGGGAAGTAGCAAGGAATTTGTACCTCCCCTAGAAACTCAAGAATGTGAGGGAGACATCATTAGGGCAGGAATTTTGCTAACTCTTGCTGGAATGTTGGTGGCTTTTGTGGCTGGTGGAGAAATTTGATTCTCTGCTAGTTATATAATGTTATCGACAATAGTGGTGGTAATGGTGGTTGAAGAGTCAGTCATTTTAACCATTTGCAATTAGAGATAAAGTTTTGACAATAAAAGATGGGTAATATCACTTAGGCCTTTGTTCAGTTTCATTTAACAGAAACCTCCAGGATAAGAGTAGCTTAAATTTAAAAAGTTCAGTTTCCACACACAAAAAGAAAAAGTTCAATGATAGGCAGTCCAGGGCTTAATAAGTGTCCCACAGTGTCTTCAGAGCCTGAGATTCCTATCTGCTCCACCATTCTAGTGCATAGCTTTCATATTCAAAGTTACTTCATGGTCCAAGATGACAGCTGAAGTTCAACCATCACATCCCAGCCGCAGGCCAAAAGAAAGAGGAAAGCTAGAAGGGAAAAAAAGGGCTTCTCCCAGCTGGATGAGCTCCCTTTAAGCAGCCTTCCCAGAAGTCCCAAACAACATTTCTCTTGATTTTTCATTGGCCAGAACACACCCACGCGTGGCTTCCAAGGAGACTAGGAAATGTAGTCTTACTCAATAAAGCATATGATCGTTTTTTGGTTAGGCAACAACTAGCCTAGGGTTTTAAGGCATGGACCCAATCTTATCACTTACACCTCCTCTTCCCTGAAGGTGTCCTAACCCTGAGAGCTCCTCACAGAGAGCACAGTTAGCTCTAAGGGAAAACAAGTGTCCCTAAAGTGATGGTGGAGAAGCACAGGACTGCCAGTAAAAGCTTGACTGGAGAAACATGCTGAGGCTTGGAAGACAAGCCTTTCACGCTCTCCCTCCAGGAAATGTCTGGGATCTATATAGCACACTCTGATCTAGGGACTTCAGTGTAGAAACAAAGGTTAAACTGAAAGTGCATATTAAGGGAAGTGTTGACCAGTAAGGCAAATGGTAACTTTGACCAAGCAGATTAGGAACCCCTCCTCCTGGGAGAAGGTGGGAGGTAGAAGGTAGAAGATACCATCTGGACCTTAGTTTTCCTCCTGCAGGTGTTCTTGTTAGGCTATATGTGTATCTAGATTAAGATACTTACAGAGGTATAAATAATCCCATTATTGTGTATACAGTAATATTCTGTATCTTTATAGATTCCCTGTGTATATATAATACACTGCATAGTCTTATAACTCTGAGCTCTGCAATCAATGGGCCCTTAAGGATTAAGGTGTGCTGAGATATTGGGCCCGGGGCAGCCAAAGCCTACAGCAGCCTCACTTCTGCACAAGAGCAGACTCTTCTGTTTACCCCAATGTGGTCCACATTTTCAGTGTGGGCTCTGGTCCCCCTAAATGCTATCAATTAGTTTATTCTAGGCAATCTCATGGTATGTGTCACAAGAATATCACTTTCATTGTCATTTATCAGTGATGGAAAATAAGTAAAAACTCACGTTAGTTGTAGGCATAAAACCATACTTACTCTGACTGAAATGAAGTGCTGACCTGGGCTCTTAATCAGTGGATAGAGGTAAGAACTAGTCAGGCTCACCACAGTGAAGAACTGAAACCTCCTTAGCCTCCAGATCAAACATCTTTAATGAGATAGAGGAAAAGATCAGGTTATTCCAAGAAATTACAGTTGACTCTTGAACAATCCACTGGTAGGGGTGCTGATGATTAACATGTATTTTGTATGTTGTATGTATTATCTACTGTATTTTTACAATAAAGTAAGCTAGACAAAAGAAAATGTTATTAAGAAAATCATAAGGAAGAGAAAACATATTTACAGTGCTGTATCATCAGAAAAAATCCACATGTAAGTGGACCCATTTTTTAAGAGTCAACTATATAGCATCATGATATTTGTTTCTGTTTTTTTTTTAAAGATTTTATTTATTTATTTGACAGAGAGAGACAGTGAGAGAGGGGACACAAGCAGGCAGAGTGGGAGAGGGAGAAGCAGGCTCCCCACTGAACAGAGAGCCTGATGTGGGGCTCGATCCCAGGACCCTGGGATCATGACCTGAGCCGAAGGCAGACGCTTAACGACTGAGCCACCCAGGCGCCCCTAGCATCATGATATTTGTGATATTTTCTGTGATAAAAAACAAAACCAAAAGCAATATTTCACTATTTGGATGTTTCCAGTGGGGTTTTGTGAAGCCGTGCCATTCAAAAGATATCTTTTGCCTCACACCTAAAACATTCTTCATTGTTCATTATTTAACACTGATCTTTATTCCGCAGATGGGCAAAATGGTAAACTACATGAATGTTAACAGTTGAATTCCTTTCATGGACCAAGCCTTGAGTGCCCAATAACCTCATGTATTATTTTGCTTCCTAAATGTAGATTACAGAACAAATATGTCTTCTAAAAAGTATGCTCGGGAAGACACTCAGAAGCCAGTTCAGGCTCTGTGGATGTGGAGTGGTCTATGACTGGGTCATGGCACCAAATTACACAGCTTCTTTTGAGAGTATGTGTGGTCTGCAAGTGTGGACCATAGATAAAGATAAAATACAGACACACACACACACACACACATATATTTAGCTCTCTTACAGAGATTTCTCAAGCTTAGCAAATGACCTAGTATGTAGAAAGTTAATTAATGTTATCATTATTATTATATTTTTTGGATAGATTTTTGAAAGTTACATAAATTTTTGACTGGTGATAGAAATGATAGTTCAAATGAGCCTCTAGTAAGGGACATCATTCATTCATTAAGGAGTTGTGACTTTTGGGACATCTATCATTTGTTAGGTGCTGTGGTTGGCACTCAGAATACAGACTTAAATAGGAAAGTCTTTGTAAAAGAGAAGACTTGCTAAAACCATTGCAGCACAACATGGGAAGTATCATTAGAGATTTGAGTATCAGGCTGAGGAGGAGAAACTAGAGCTCCCTCACACAAAAGTGACATTCCCTTGAGTTTTTAGTGAGCCATTCACCCTGATTTGTAATCTCTCACATCGGTGAGGTGGGTTGCCAAGTTAGTGTGCAAAGTGTGATTACAAAATTATTTTTTCTCTCTACCTAAAATGAAATAGGCCTTTGAAGAATCAAAGTTTTGACACACATCTTATTAACCCCACTGAGCAAACTCACCTGGACTTTATATTTTAGTAAGCTATCTTAAAGGTTACAGGGTGGGCAATGTAATAAACCTTGCTATGTTATCTTGGGTAGAACAAACTCTGAGAACAGATATTCAGATAAGCCAATGCAGAGAATTCATCCTGGGGCCAAAAAAAAAGGGGAGGGGGAAATAGGTGTGTCAATAGGGTCAAGTTCATCTGCGTAACACAGAAAGCCCCAAATAACAGTGGCTCAAACCAGATAGTTTATTTCTCTCCTATAAAAATAAATTTGCAATTTGACATTTCAGGGTTGATATGGTGATTTCTTAGATATCAAGAAATTTTTCATCATTTAAATGTGCTTTTTATCTTCAAGTTTGCCACATAGTCCAAGATAGCTGCTGGAGCTCCTGTCATCTCATCCATGTTCCAGTAGGCAAGAAAGAGAAAGAAGGAAAGGCAAGAAGGGTGCACTCCCATCCTAGCAGTGTCGGTTATCTTTAGGGAGCCTTTATGAAGTTTCACATAATACTTGAGCTTGTATCTCATCAACAAGAACTTAGTCACAAGGCTTCACCTGGCTACAAGGGAGGGTGGGAAGTGTAGTCTTTTGCCTGGCACATTATTGATGGAAATAAAACTGAGGTTTTGTAATCATGGAAGGAGGGAGAACATGCATGTTGGGAAGATACTGGCAGTCTCTGAGGTAACAGGCATGAATATAAATAAATAGCATGTAAGGTTTTTAAGAGGAGTGTTGGCCTAACATAATACAAGTCATATATCAAATACCCATAGTTAACATCATACTCAATTGTGGAAAACGGAGAGCTTTCCCCCTAAGATTGAGAACAAGACAAGGATGTCCACTTTTACCACTTTTATTCAACATAGTACTAGAAGTCCTAGTCACAGCAATCAAGCAAGGAAAAGAAAGAAAAGACATCTACATTGATAAGGAAGAAGTAAAATTTTCACTTTTTGCAGATGACATGATACTGTATATAGTAAACCCTAAAAACTCCACCAAAAAACTATCAGAACTGATCAATGGATTCAGTAAGGTCACAGGATATAAAAGCAATATACAGAAATCTGTTGCATTTTTATACATGAATAATGAAGTAGCAGAAAAAGAAATTAAGAAAATAATACCATTTACAATTACACCAAAAATAATAAAATACCCAGGAATAAACTTAACCAAGGAGGTGAAAGACCTGTATGAGACACTGATGAAAGAAATTGAAGATGATACCAACAAGTGGAAGGATAGTCCATGCTTATGGATTGGAAGAATAAATATTGTTAAAATGCCCATACTACTCAAAGCAATCTACAGATTTAATGCAATCCTTATCAAAATATCAACAGCATTTTTTTCACAGAACTAGAACAAACAATCCTAAAATTTGTATGGATCCACAAAAGATGCTGAATAGCCAAAGCAATCTTGAAAAAGAAGAACAAAACTGCAGGTATCACAATCCCAGATTTCAATCCTCTGAAGTTGTAGTAAGCAAAACAGTATGGTGCTGGCACAAAAATAGACACGCAGATCGATAGAACAGAACAGAGAGCCCAGAAATAAACCCATGGTTATATGGTCAATTAATGTTTGACAAAGGAGGAAAGAATAGGCAATGGGAAAAAGACAGTCTTTTCAACAAATTGTGCTCGGAAAACTGGAAAGCAACATGCAAAAGAATGAAACTGGATCACTTTCTTACACCATACACAAAAATAAACTCAAAATGGATTAAGGACCTAAATGTGAGACCTGAAACCATAAACATCCTATAAGAGAGCACAGGCAGTAATTTCTCTGACATCAGCCATGGCAACATTTTTGTAGATATGTCTTCTGAGGCATGGGAAACAAAAACAAACATAAATGATTGGGACTACATCAAAATAAAAAGCTTCTGCACAGCAAAGTAAATAATCAACAAAACCAAAAGGCAACCTACTGAATGAGGAGATATTTGCAAATGACATATTCAATACAGGGTTAGTATCCAAAATATATAGAGAACTTATACAACTTAACACCACAAAACCACAAATAATCCAATTTAAAAATGGACAGAAGATATGAATAAACATTTCTCCAAAGACAGACATCAGATGGCCAATAGACACATGAAAAGATGCTCAACATCGCTAATCCTCAGGAAATTGCAAATCAAAACCACAAAGAGATCTCACCTCTTACCTGTCAGAACGTCTAAAATCAAACACACGAGAAACAAGTGTTGGCAAGGATGTGGAGAAAAAGGAACCCTCGTGCACTGTTGGTGGGAATGCACCTACCATGGAAAACACTATGGAGGTTCCTCAAAAATTAAAAATAGAATAATAATACCACTACTGATTACTTACCCAAAGAATACAAAAACACTAGTTTGAAAAGATACATGCACCCATATGTTTATTGCAGCATTATTTACAATAGCCAAATTATGGAAGCAGCCCAAGTGTCCATGGATAGATGGACAGATAAAGATGTGGTATATAGATACACACACACACACACACACACATTGGAATATTACTCAGCCATAAAACAGAATGAACTCTTGCCATTTGCGACAACATAGATGGATCTAGAGGGTTTAATGCTAAGTCAAATAAGTCAGAGACAAGTACCATATGATTTCACTCATATGTGGAATTTAAGAAACAAAACACAGGAACAAAGAAGAAAGAGACAAACCAAAAAATAGACTCTGAACTACGGAGAACAAACTAGTGGTTGCCAGGGGGTGGGGGAGGCGATGGGTGAAATAGATGAAGGGGATCAAAAATACACTTATGACCGGCACTGAGTAATGTATAGAATTGATGAATCACTATATTGTACACCTGAAACTAATATAACTACAATTGAATTAATTTAAAAAATAAAAATAATAAATAGAAAAAAATAGAATAAAATAAAAGACAGTGTTGCATGAACTCTCCCTAATAGTATGGGACATGTTAATGCAAATAGAGAAGGAGAGGAGCCAGCAACGTAGGGTGAGGTTTCAAAAAAAAAAAAAAAACCCAAAACCAAAAATCCAGAAAAAGTTGCCTATTTTTCTCAATTTTGGAGAAGATTTATCTTGAATATCATTAAGTGGTGTTGTAGGATGTGCAGTTATGATATTGCTTTCTTGGGGCACCTGGGAGGCTCACTCAGTTAAGCGTCTGACTCTTGATTTCAGCTCAGGTCTGGAGCTCAGAGTTGTGAGTTCAAGCCCCGTGTTGGGCTCCACGCCGGGTGTTGTGCCTACTTAAAAAAAGAAAAGATATTGCTTTCTTGATATCTGGAAAATTATGATCTTGTGCGGGGCCAAAGCGTTTGCCATGGGAGGTGAGGGAAGCGTGTTCACTTATGTGCCCTAAAGAGCAGTGGCAATGGGTTTCTCATCTACTGGATCGCAGTGGAAGGGTTAATGTGTTAGTGCTGACCCAGGGCTGGAAGATGAAAACCAGTAGGCTGGGATATTATTTTTATTGTGTTGACACAGATGCATTTTCGTGAAGATTTATAAGAAACTTTTAATTTTTCAAAATACTCTACCTCTTGCTTTTCAAATTCCATTTTACTTATGTATGTGTCATCTACACTACAACCTCGCTGGGGGAGAACAACAACAAAAAATATTTCTCTTTTCTTTGAGGTTTTACATTCACGTGGAACATTTTTACTGAGTCAATAAATCCTTGCTTACCAGTGAGGGTTCCCCAGAGGCACCGATCTTCAGAAAATTTTCTGAAATTTGGGCAAACCAGGAATCATTCAGGAAGAGTGAGCAAACAAAGGAAACGTATTACCTTTCAAGAGAAGCAGGAGGTTTTGCATGATAATATCACCACTACCAACAATCATAAAAAACAGCAACCATGAGAGACCACTTGCTCTGGGACAGAAGCAATGCCTAGTGCTTTCCATACTTGCTGTGCCTCCCCTATTTCCTCCTCTCTACTGTACTATTCCCAACATACAGACAGGAAAACTGAGGTTCAGAGAGGTTAAATAAAATGCCTGTGGATACAGCCAGAAAAACAAACAAACAAACAAAAAAAGCAAAGCTGGGACCCATACCAGGCAATCTGATCTCAAAGTCCACAGCAATCTTAACCACTGTGTAATATTGTCTCACAAACATCCCCAGAATCTGCTCCATCTCTTATCACCGACAAAGCCTTGGATTTGCTGGGAGAGAAAAAATGCTTGAAATCTAACTGGGCTCCTCTAGTATCTGTTTTGACAGCCGAAATTAATTGTCCATTTTCTGAGCACTTTTTGGCAGCGCGCTGTAATGACCCGAACTGCCGTCCCCTTCCTTTTCAGCTTGGCAGGTCTCCCTGGTGTCGGGCTGACAGGGAGTGGGGTGGGCCTCGCACTCCAGCCATGGTGCCTGGCAGGGTTGCAGGCTTTGATGAGAAAGGAAGTGATTGTTCTCCCTCCCTGGAGTTGCTGAGACTGATGGTGGGCATTTTCAGACTCTCTGATTAGAATGAAAGCCTCACAAAGCTGATTAAACCAAATGTGATAATTGAGTGGAGCCTATCTCCCATCTTTGTGTTTGTCTTGCCAAAGTGAGACCAACTGTCTTTCTCACTCTCCACCTCAGCGCCCTCCCAGGGAAGGGAGAGCGGTCCTTCCTCTGCACTTTCCCTCAGTGCTGACCAGAAGAGGGAGCAACTTCAGCTGGAAGGTGAGAAATGTTCAGGCACATGTCAGAATGAGCACCCATCTGTAAGTGTGCTCATGCTTTCCTGACTAAAAACATTTGTTAAATTGAAAAATGCTACTGAGAACAGAAAATTATCAATATTTTTTTTCTTGTAGCTATGAGCTTCTAAGTACCGTTTTGGGCAAATTTATGTTGAGGCAAGCAGAAGCTGCCCCCCAAAGTGCATTTAATAATTACTTGAGCAAGCCCTTAATATCTTCGATACTGTTATTGTTGAGGTATGCATGTGCTAGGGTTTGAACTGCAGAAAGCATTGAGTCCTAAGTGCAAGGTACTTACAGGATAAAATGTGAAAGAGATTTTGTGGATAAACACCATGATTTCCACCTCCCCTCTTTATTTTCTCTGTTTCTCTCTTGTAAATAATGAAGGATGCAAATAAATGGGGAGGTCAGTGTTTGGCTTTGGATAGGAATATTTTCTCCCCTGATTCTTCACTATCATTCCAGGCAAAGGTAACCTTCAAGTGAGGGTGAACTTCAAGTTGGGTTTTAATTAGGAGGAGAAAAGTAAATTGGAACTGTGAAGGGGAGGTGATTCTTCTAGGTGGGGACTGCCCGAAGAAGAAACCGAGAGGAAAATGAATGAAGAAAAAAGTCACCCTTGGCTGCTTGATATTGGATGGAACAAAGAATTTGGATCAAGTAGACTTTCAGCAAACTATAGGAAGAGGAGAATGAATTTGATGCTAAAGGCTGGGGAAGTATTGAGGCTGGAATAAAGAGAAAGGAGATGATGATGCTGGCATGCTCAGATATCAGCGGAGCATTCAAAGCAGTGGATCCTGCTTGAGGGGGAATGGAGAAGGAAGAGGGGGTGTCAAGTAAGAGGGAGGCCACATGTACTGATTGGCCAGGGAAGGTCCCAGTTTATACCTGCTGAAACTAATTACTAGCTCTCTTGTTCACTGTCCAGGTGTCCTGGCTTGGATGGTAAATTATATAGTCCCCTTAATCTTAGTTTACATATGGTTCATGGTCAAGGGATAAATCAAATACTTAGCTACACATATGGAGGGGGAGGGATAGATTTTGGAGAGATTGCTATAAAACAAGCAAACAAAGAAAGCAGGATGACTAGAACAGTGAAAAGTCACCTCACTGGAGATCTCCTGTCACAAGGGGACATGAGGGGGACCATAAGGGAGCAATGCATTGCTCCATGTGATAGCAAGACCTCTAGGGACAATGGATATTTATTCAATGAAAATATTGAGCCAATAATACATACTTGGGAGGAGGATGAAGTTGTGCACAGGTGGAGGAAGCAGAACGTGATGTGAAGAAGTCGAGATCAAAGCCTGAGAGGGAGCTCCTGGAAGCAGAATTGATTTTCCAGAGAAAAGATGTATGGGAGAAAGTGTGGAGGGCTCTCTGGATTCTCGCTCTTGGCTGAGCCAGAAATAGGGGGCAGAAGAGTCAATAGAGAGACAATGGTTTGTGGGACGAAAGAGACACACAGTAGATGAAGCTTCAAGAACAGAGGCGCAGAGAAGATCTTGCTTGCAGTGTGTGCTAGGCGCCGTGCAAGGCATGAGACAGAGTTGAGTGATGCATGGCGGTAGCCCTCACAGCGTTCACAGTCTGGAACTCTAAGACAATCACTGATACTCAGTTACAAATCAAAGGGATGATGTTAGAGGAGTACAGTCAGGAAGGGCTTAATCCTCCTTGAAGGTGGGATGAAGGTCCTGGGGGGCAGGGGTCAAATTGTTGGAGATGACTGATGGGGTCCTCAAAGAAAGATTAGGAATTTTCTAGTTGTGGGAGTGGCAGAAGGGAGGATGAGACATTATGCCAGGTGGAGCCATCAGGATGAGCACGTGCAGGGAGGTGCAACTGGAGCACAGGGTATCTGTTGGGTTAAGACCACAGAGGAGGGCACGTGAAGAGCATCCTGAGTTCAAAGCTGGCGCATGTCACTTTTGTCCTGCAGCTCACCATGAAGAGTTGTTAGAGAAGGGGAGTGTTTCACAAGTGAACTCTGAGCATTGCACAGAAGGACAGAATGAAGGAAGGTGAGACTGGAACAAGGGAGAGGGTGAACCATGAGAGAACTCTTCATGGTGAAAGCACCGGAGAGTAGCAGAGGGAACTAAGGGACACCTGCACTGTCGGTTCATCTGTTCGCAAGGTATGCAGGGCGATTTGGATGTAGAAGGCGAGGGAGAGAGAAGACGCAAATATTTTGATTATGAGGAAATCTTTGAGAGGGTGGTGAAAGGAGGCAGCTCCAGAAACAGAGCTTCAGGGAGGTGAGAAGCGAGTTTGGTGAAAGAAAGCAGAGATGGGTGGGGAGAGTCTAAGGCTGGAGGGGCTGAGATGGGGTGACAGTGTGGTGGGGAAATGGGGAGGAGAAGGGTGGGGGCAGGCATGCAGCCAAGGCTGGAGGAAAGTGGTTGGTTTTATTTCCTGAGATGGATGGGGGGACCCTGGGTATATTTGGTTTTGATGGGGTTGTAGCAACAGAAGGAAAAAGCTGATGAAGAATGAGGGAGATTTCTGTGCTCACTAGAGAAAGCAAACAGCTCCAGCCAAAGTTACAGCTCTGGTACGAGGCTTACCACCAGCAGGTACTCCAATTCTTGCAGATGATAGTGGTGAGTTCAATTTTGGTGGAAATTGGCAGGGAGGCAGGAGAAGAAACATGGCTGAAGAGGCAGAGAGCTGCCAGGGACAACATGAACTGCTGTGTGTTTGACGAAGGGACTGAGGTATTAATAGAGCTACCAGCAGAGAAGGAAAGAGAAAGCGAGAGAATGTAGGGAGTCATGTGGGTGCAGAGACACGGGAGAAGACAAGAAAACCAGAAAGCAAGATTAGGGTGGTGGTGAGAGTTTGTTGTCTTTGCCACCTGACATTCATACCTACTTCTTGATGTGAGAATGTCCTGAATTTGTTTTGGGGAAACCACCCTTATTCAATGTTTGGCTCAAGTGCTTAGTGTTCAGTTGACTCCACCGAGCCCAGCACTGGAATGTGAGGCTGGGTCCAGAATCTTACACATTGTATTTCACCCCCGGGCGTAATGGCTTATACATGGGTATGCACTGTACTCATGTCAGAGCTAGGGAAGCTCAATTCTGGGATTCATTACTGAGCTACTGAGGGAGAGGATCCTTCCTTCCTTCCTTCCTTCCTTCCTTCCTTCCTTCCTTCCTTCCCTCACTCCCTCCCTCCTTCCTTCCTTCCTTCCTTTCTTTTAAAGATTTATTTATTAATATTAGAGAGAAAGAGAGCCGGGGGGTGGTGGGGCAGAGGAAGAGGGAATCTTAAGCAGACTCTGTGCTGACCGTGGAGCCCCACGCGGGGCTTGATCTCATGACCCTGAGATCATGACATAAGCCAAAACCAAGAGTCCAATGTTTAACCGAATGAGCCACTGGGGCATTCCAAGACCCTTTCTTTAATGCTAGACTAGAACTGAGAAGGATATAAGCTGGAGTGGCAACAGACACTTTACAGCCTTGAGGGGAGAGCCTATCAGAGAATATGGACAACATAGTGGAGCGCACAATTTATAGCGAGAGAAACTGAGTCTTCATGACACCCTCTGGGCTCCATGCCTGAAGCTGGGTGCAGCACTAGATTTTCAGTTGCATGAGCAATAGACCGATCCTCTTCCAGTTATGCCATTTGGATTGGGTTTTCTTCCTTGCCATAGAAAAAACTACATCTGATAAAGGGTGTAAAGGGATATAGGTGACTGAAGAGAGGAGAGGGTTGAGTGTAGGAATGGAAGAGAGGCAGGAGCAAAGAGATTATTGGAGGTTATAAAAATAAGGCTGGTTGGGATGAGAGGAAAGGCTGATCTGACCGGGACTAGCTAGACATTTATATATGAAGGGCATCCTTGGCGTATAGTATATTTCCCTAGTGGATATCAGCCTAGGAGTTGAAGCTGCCCTGGGGATTCAAATTTTTCCTCTCATGTACACAAAGACAACAGCTTGTGGTGATATTTACACTCGGGAATACTAATAGAAGCCCATTCATTCACTCATTCATTTGCCCAGTGAAAGTTTATTTGCATCTGCAAAACACTATGGTAAGAATCAGGAGGCAAAGACGTGGTCTTCTGCGTAGAAGTGCTTTAATGAGACAGGGCGGCAGTCAGAGGTCATTATGGTGCTGGGTCGTTGGCAGACCCGGGGGGGGGGGGGGGAAGTGCAGGAGTTTGAGCTCAGAGGGAGCCAGAGAGAGGTATCTGCATGGCCACAATAAGTTAATAGAAGCAGTGCAGCGAGCCGATGCGTCAGATGACTGCTGGTCTGGCACTGGCGGTCTAGGTGAGCTTTGTTCTCTCTTGGAGTCTCGGTCCCACACTGGAAAAGAGGAACCAGATGAACATGGTTCTCTCTGTTTTCCTGTTCTGTTTCTCTTAATGCAAGTGGACACTTGCTTATTCACTGTGTTAACCTCTGGTTATTGTAGGATGCTGTTCACTGAGGCAGTCAGATGGGGATTTTGAAAGTCTTCTGGACTTTCACAAACTGCTTGCATTCAGTACAGTTGCTGCTGGTTTTTTTAGTCAGTATACTGACTGTTTTGCCCACCTGGGAAGAACAGGCTCACCCTGCTTGACTCTCCGGACAGTCTGAGCAGCTACAACACATATTTGATGCAATGAAAAAGCAATTTTTGTCCTTAAAATAAACAAATTTTCTCCTTCTGTAAGCCTGTCCAGATGATCAAAAGCCAGATAAGACCTTCAAACAAATTCCCTTTTACCATTTGCAATGTAAAGAACTCCTTGATTCCGAGTGAACCCTCCCCTTTCATTAATGGAAGCGCAGTTCTTATCTTGATGTATGTGTAGCTGGTGCTTCTTCAGTTCTGACAACAGGAAAAGTGAGCCACGGAACAAAATGGAGCCCTGAAAAATTGCTGTCCTGATACCACTGAAATTTCTCCTTCTTTCAAGCCCACTCCACCCATGTGTCATGTTTGAGAAATGAAGAGCATGAGAGGTATCTGTAAAGTTGACAAGTCTGCAAAGCTTTTTTTCTTTTAAACAGCCTGTGATCGCTGAGTCACTGGCCAGGCTGGAACACTCTTCTCGGTATAGTGACAGTTAACTGGATGGACCAGACACTCTTTTGCCCTTCAGAAGCTTCTAACCAAACACGGGCAAAAACAATTAGAAGAAATGAAGTTCAAGAGCTGCAGAGTCTGAGGATCTGTGGACTCAGAGGCAGTGGCTACAGCTTCCGGCCCACGTGCCATTCTTCGAGTGCGTGATAAGCAGAAAAAAATGTACGATTGCGATTCTCTTGTTCTCCTCCTGCTTTCAGGGGAGTGAAAAATAAAAATAAATTTTCCCATGGAGGGGAGCCTTGCCTGTCTAAACTGTGCAGTATGGCAATCATGTGGGTGCCGAGTTCCGGGTGGTGTTCAGTGATGAGCATGGCATTGGACCCACCACCACTCATGATGGAGCAGCAAGCTGTAGCTGGACCAGATCACCAGACATCGCAGTGAAGCTACAGGTAGTTGATTTGTTCATCATGTCATCCAGGATGATTAGAAGCCAAGGACCATGAAATAATGCTTGCTCAAGTCCTTTTGGCTAGATCTTCAGACAACTTTGTCTTTAATCAGTTTGGAGCAGGCCAGGGCCACAGAAAGGACAAAGTAGATGACAGGCTCCATCATGATAAGGCAGCTAAGGTTGTCTGAATAGCCACCAAAACTCCCTCATGGGAAGATATCCAGGGCATGTAAAGGTGTTATGTGTCAGGGTCTCCTGCTGACTTTGTGTGGGGGACATGGGCTCTGGCATGGTCACCCTTCTCGTTTGCAAGGTCTATGGCCAGGACCCTGATAACCTTTAGCATAGTACCTTCCCCAAAGTCCCAGACACCTGGCCAAATATCATCTTCTTCAACCACTGGTTGGTGGAGACCATTAATAATGGAGTACTCTTATTTGCTCCTGAAACTTCAAGCTGAGTACTCTGATAGACAGTGACCCAAGTGTTAGGGAATGCATGTTTGGGTACCCCTAAATCCATACGTTGAAGTCCTAGTCCCCAAAGGGATGGTATTTGGAGATAAGGCCTTTAGGAAGCAATTAGGCCATGAAGCTGGAGTCCTCATGATGGTATTAGTGCCCTTATAAGAAGAGACCTGAAAGAGCTTGCTTCATTCACCATGACCCGTCATCCTTCTCTGCCACGTGAGGATACAGCAAAAAAGCATCCATCCACAAACCAGGATGTGGGCTCTTACCAGGAACTGAGTTGGCCAGCACTTTGACTTGGGACTTCTCAGCCTCTAGACTGTTAGAGATAAATGTTCATTGCCTAAGCCACCCAGTCTATAGTATTTTTGTTATAGCAGTTCAAACTAAGACACCTGAGCCACCTCATCTCGGTCTGCTTGTCTCCATTTCCCTGGCCAGTTCAATACTAACTTCTATAAGCTGGTGGTCTGCCTGGTCCCTATTTCTTACCTCACATTTTTAAAAATGATTTTATTTATTTATTTGAGAGAGAGTGAGAGTGTACAAGGAGGAGCAGAGGGAGAGGGACACAGAGACTTTGTGCTGAGCAGAGAACCCAAGGCGGGGCTGGATCTCAGGACCCCAAGATCATGATCTGAGCCAAAATCAAGAGTCAGACGGATGCTCAATCGACTGAGCCACTCAGGTACCACACTTATCTCACATTTTTATGTTGGGTTTTGCTTCATCCACCAGCGTAGGCAACTGGTAGTACTGAGTTCTGACTGAGCCAAACCTCACCCAGGAAACCCTCAATGCCAATGCAAGATGGCAGCATGGGACCCATGTCATGCTTCTAACACTGTTGCCATCAAGTAGATAAAGTTGCTCACCAGAAGAACAAGAGCACCAGCTCCTACAAAGAATAGATTCCCAGCAATGTCAACACAACATCTACAACATTCCACCCCATGGGCTCAAGGTACCCATCAACAAAATTCACCCTCTAAGAACTCTTCATGGGAATTCCTTGTCTGAGCAGTTCAGTGCCAAATCCTGTCTGAAAGCTTCCTCTGCTAGAGCACAGGGAAAGGAGTGGATGAAATGGAATTTCTGGAGGATGAGAGTAACAAGAACACCCTTGTCTCAGAAAATCCATGGTATCAGGATGCTATGAAGAGAAGGATTTCATGAAAGAGGCCAAGAAGGAGGCCTGAGGGAGGACATCCTCCCCCTTAGTTTACTTAGCTTTCACTCTGGATCCATTTCCTTCCTACCCCCACCCCTTAAAGCCAGTAGAATATTTCCATCTAGGACTTTTCCCACCCAAGAGTCTACTGCTAAGTACCCACGATTCAGATGGCCTGATCTGAGCCCAGACTGTGGTCAAGAGAAAACAAAGACGAGGACGATCGATTCTTAGCAAGTAGAATCACAAGGTCACCCCTGACTTTCTCTCTCATGTACCAACCATCTCCATCTGTTTCCTTGGCTCTCCTATGTTCCCTTCCCTTTCTCTTCTACCTCAGCTTCAAGGCTAGCTGTTGGAGGTGTTATTCCCATTGTTGAGTTCTCCCCTAAGTTCTGCTCTGAACTCTCATTTTCCTCTGGAGACTTTCCCACTCTGTTGAGGCCATCACCCTATTTTACCTCCTTCCTCCTGGCAGCCAGAAAGTGGGGGAAAACTGCCTTGATCTCTAAGCCCCTGGGGAAGATCCCCCTCCTCCTCTTCCCTTGCTCATTACAACCATAAAATAGGAAAAGGAATGCATTGTCAGCTAAAAAGAGTAACATTTTCCCCAGGGTGGGGGGAGCGTGGTCAGAGGATTTCTGTCAATTTCTCTTTTTCTTCCATCGCTGGGGCTGTTTCTCTACCTCTTGTTTTCCTGGTCTGCCACTCAGTTTTGGTTTTGCACCGAATTTGTTGCTTTTTGAAAAGGTGATGCTATTCTGTGAGCCAAAACCCAACAGAAAGAAACGGAACTAAAGCGCTCAGACTCCCCTTTTGCTTTTTTTTTTTTTTTTAAAGATTTTATTCATTTATTTGAGAGAGAGAATGAGAGAGAAAGAACACATGAGAGGGGATAGGGTCAGAGGGCGCAGCAGACTCCCTGCCTAGCAGGGAGCCCGATGCGGGACTCAATCCAGGGACTCGATCCAGGGATTCGATCCAGGGATTCGATCCAGGGATTCCAGGATCATGACCTGAGCCGAAGGCAGTCGCTTAACCGAGCCACGGAGGCACCCCCCTCTTTTGCTTTCATTCAATACACCTTTATCAAGCAGCTAGTCTGTGCCATGCACTGGGTGGGGAGGGACGCAGCAGCACGTCTTGCTTCCTCCCTGCAGGGAGCTGAGCCAGATGGGAGCTAAGGAATGGCCACCCTTTGGCGGGGGGGCAGGGAGGAAAGCTGGAGGGAAGTGCTAAAAGTGGCTGACAAGGACCACAACGATGGGAAGTGGGCTGGGATCATTTTCTGTGACATGTAACTCTTCAAAGCTTCGCTGGGAGTACTGAAATTTTCAGTTTAAGGAAAACTGCCTTTGCCCAGTGGGGCATAGCCATTGAGACGCACATTTGTATAACTTTTGTGGCTTATTCTAAAGCAAGTGGTTCTCAACCAGGAGAAGTTTGCCTGCCCTTCCCCCACCCCTTTTCAGGGACATTTATTCATGTCCGGAGGCATTTTTGATTGTCACAATTGGGGTGGGGAAGTCATGGGGGCGGAAAAGGAAGGATGATCGTTACTGGCATTGAGTAGGTAGAGATCAGGGATGAGGTAGACATCCTTCAGTACACAGTCTCCCACAACCAAGAATCATCAGGCCCAAACTGTCACTAGTGCTGAGGCTGAGAAGCCCTGTCCTAAAGGACACTAACTGTGCAATGAAAGCGATAACTAACACTGCCAAGCACTTGCCACGTGTCAGGAATCATTCTTAGGGTTTTACATGTGTTATCTCATTTATTTCTCACAGCTGATTGCAAGATAGGTTCTATAATCATCACCATTGTTTTGTTTTGTTTTGTTTTGTTTTTTGAAGAGTGAATCCTGGAGAGATTCAGACTTTTGCTGAAATCAAGGCTGGAAAGCAGCTGGGTTAGGATCTGAACTGCAACAGCCTGAGTCCAGTGCACCTGCCCTTGACCACTTCATTGTGCCCCTCTGGCAACAGAACTACTAATGTCCATTGTTCTCAGTTGGGAAGTGTAGTTACTCTTTTTGTTTGCTTGTTGGGTGGCTGGTTGGGTGGTTATGGAAACCTAGAAGAGGGGATAGAGGAAAGGGACAATCTCAATGACTTGTCTTTGTAATGAAAATGATCGGGGTTTCCTGTCTCTCTGTGGCTGCACGGGGGTGGGTGGGTCCTGCAGAACAGGAATGAAGACGTGCACCTGACCAGACAGGACCCACGTTTAATGACAGGACACACCGTGTCAGGCACAGCACTCCTCTTAAACCACACTCACCCTGCCCGGCTGACGACCCTGCATCCGAAAGCAGGTCCGCAGCCTCAGGCAGATTTGGAACCCTTTGAAATACCATGTTGGAAACTTCTTGGCAAAGCCTAACAATAGAAACCATAAGCAGATTCTAAATTACCATTATCATTAATCGGGGTTGACATTTAACAACCCCCTCCTAAGTACTGCTCAATCATTGTCTCTTTTCATTCCTTTCTCCCAGATTCCCACAGGCCTCCTTAGAGTGAAGGGTACCTGAGCCCTGCCCATGTGTGTGGTCCTCGACGGAACAATGGAGGCAAAGTAATGCCTGACAGAGCAGCCTGGGACCTTGGACATAAAGCAGATATGGGGGCACAGCCAGGGCCCTGCAATCTGAGAGAGGGCCACACGGAGCAGTGCAGAGAAGGGAAGAGGATGTGGGAGAGAGGCCAGGCATTCAGGGGTGGGTGGGAACGAGGACAGCCAACAATCTGGCATAGGGAAATGGAGCCTGAGAGCACGTTTGTGTTCATACATACCCAGAGTTGTCACTTTAATGGATGCCAAAGAAGGAGGCAGACATGCGCTACAGGTAGCCTGGGAAACCAGCCTCATATGAGAGAAGGATTTTTTAAAATCCTTAATTCAGGAAACCTACTTACAAATTATTGTCTTAGAGCATTTTTTTCTTTTTAACAAGTATGAGTCATGCTTCAAATTTTTACTTTACATAATTTAATTTTTTTCCCCAATGCATGTAGGTTTTAGAAACTGCAAAAGGCCTGGACCACATCTCTGATCTGTCTATTCACTCATTCATTTATTCTGCAAATATTTGTTGAGATCCCACTAAGTGCCAAGCACTATTCTGAGCATTGGGACTACAGCTGTGGGCAAAATAGACATGGGCTTGCCCTCCTGGAGCTCACATTCTAGAGGGGGAGACAGACAATAAGACAGTAAACATTACAAATAAATAAATGACTTCTGTGCCTCAGAGGACACAATCCACAGAATGAAAAGGCAACCTGTGGAATTGGAGAAAATTTTTGCAAATCATATATCTGATAAGGGGCTAATATCTAGAATATATAAAGAACTCCTATAACTCAACAACAACAACAACAAAAAACCCCAAATAACCAGATTAAAAGATGGGCAAAGAACTTGAATAGAGATTTCTCCAAAGATATACAAATGTCCAACAAGCACATGAAAAGATGTTCAATAGCACTAATCATTAGGGAAATGCAAATTAAAGCCATAATAAGATACCACTTCATACCTATTAAGATGGCTACTACAAAAAGAAAAAGACAAAAACAAACAGAAAATAACAAGTATTGGCAAAAACGTAGAGAAATGGGAACCCTGGTGCGCTGTGGCGGGAATGTAAAATGGTGCAGCTGCTGCGGAAAACAGTATGGCAGGTCCTCAAAAAAGTAAAAATAGAATTACCATATCATTCAGCAGTTCCACTCCTGGGTATATGATATGCCCCAAAGAATTGAAGGCAGTGTCTCAAAGAGATATTTATACACCCATGTTCATTGGTGTTATTCACAATAGCCAAAAGGTGGAAGCAACCCAACAGTCCACTGATGGATAAACAAAATGAAGGACATACATGAAATATTATTCAGCCTTAAAAAGGAAGGAGATTCTGACACAGGCTATAATATGGATGAAGCTTGAGGACATTATGCTAAGTGAAATAAGACAGCCACAAGAACACAAATACAGCATGATTCCACTTATACGAGGTACCTAGAACAGTCAAATTTACAGAGACAGAGCATAGGATGGTGATTGCCTGAGGGTAGGGATGGAGTGGGGACGGAGAGTTGTTGTTTAATGCGGACAGATGAAAAGTGTCCTGGAGATGGATTACACAACAATGTGAATGTACTTAACATGACCATACACACACTAAAACATGGGTAAGATGACAAACTTTGTGTTATGTGTATTTTACCACAATCAGAAATTAAAAAAAAAAAAAAAGGTGTCACGGAGACATGGAAATAAAGCAAGGTGACAGGGAGTGGGTGTGCAGGATGGAGTTGGTTGCATCTTAAACTTTGGGGCCTTTAGGTAAGCCTCGCCGAGAGAGTCTTATCTGAGTGAAGGCTTGTAAATGGTGAGGGAGTGAGCCATATGGATCTAGGCGGAGGGTGCCTCTAGGGCAAAGGCTTTAGGTAGCTTGGCATGTTTGAGGGACATGAGCCCAGTGAGGATTGAACCAGGTGAGCAAAGGGGGAGAGGAGTATCGGACTGTGCTGGGCCTCGGAAGCCATTGTAAGGATTTGGTTTTATCCTGAGTAAGGGTGAATCCACTGGAGGACTGAGTAGGGAAGACCAAGGAGCTGGCTGATGTTGTAATGGGATCACTCCATCTGCTGTGCTGAGAAAAGACTGTAGAAAGGAAAGGAAGGCACGAAAGGGAGTTGGGAGACCAGGTAGAAGCTACTGTGTCACCCCAAGTGAATGAATTACGGTGGCTCGAATCCAGGTAGGAGCAGCGGAAGTGTAGTCTCAGAATACACAATTCACATCTCCTCAGACATCATTTTACAGATAACATCTGGTTGCAAAACTCTGTTTATTCTACCTGGTGGACTTCGTGAAAATGTCTATAGCACAAGTGCCCAAGCCATTCCCAGGTATTCCGATGGGTCCGGTGATTTAAGAATTTCGAGAAAACGAGAAGGTTTTAATAGGGTTGAGCAGAGAATGTCTCTGAGGAATCCGATTTGAAAGTTAAATTCATAACTGTGTGAGTGCTGCCATCTTATTAACTGTAGGATCCCATGAAGTCAACAGGATCCACAGTTCACTGGTCTTTCCTTCGGTTTTGCTTATTGTGTATTGTCAGTTTTATGGAGTTTGTAACGTACTGTCTAATTACTAAGTTTTCAGAAAAACTTGGAAGAGGGAAGAAAATAAAAAAGCCAAATCATCCATAAGACCATGCTCCAGAATCAACAGCCACTACTAACAATTTAACATGTTTACTTCTGGTGGATTTTTCCTCCTGATGCTTAATTTATTTTTATTTATTAGTGGTTATATAAGCATAACACTTTAGGTTATTCATACTTTCCAACCAGCTGGATTGTTCTGGGTTCATTGCTTTGGAGAAATATGTGACTGACGCTCTCTCTCTCTTTCTCTGGCAAACAAAATCTTAAAAAAAAAAAAAAGAGAGAGAAGCTTAGGTGGCTCAGTTGGTTAAACGTCTGCCTTTGGCTCAGGTCATGATCCCAGGGTCTTGGGATCAAGTCCTGCATCGGGCTCCCTGCTTAGTGGGGAGCCTGCTTCTCCCTCTGCCTGCCGCTCCCCCCCTGCTTGTGCTCTCTCTCTCAAATAAATAAATAAATAAATAAATAAATAAATAAATAAATAAAATCTTAAAAAAAAGAAACATGTGACCGAGCAGAGAGCAGAGAAAATGGGACTCTCTCCCTGGCTTTGGCATTTGAAAAGCCAGTGTGCTTAGGGGTATAGAGACGATGGATCAGAGTTCTGAGAACAGATTTGAGGAGTGTAGGACCTTCTCTTTCACCCCAGCCACCTAATACACACACACACACACACACACACACACACACACACACACACCCCTGGGAGAAGAAAAACCCTAGCATTCCTAGGCCCTGTTCTCCAGGTTTGCCTCCAGGAAAATGGCAACAACTCAGGACAGACTGTCAGCACTGAGACGAGAGGAGCTTGTTCCCATTTTCCGAGTGGGACCTGGGAAAATGATAAAATTACAGAGAAGGGA
The DNA here is from genome assembly GCF_011800145.1 of Mirounga leonina. NCBI lineage: Eukaryota > Metazoa > Chordata > Mammalia > Carnivora > Phocidae > Mirounga > Mirounga leonina. The sequence continues at coordinate 42,978,413 of NW_023270415.1, read as the reverse complement.
AGAAATGGTTGTGGGTGTGTCCAGGCAACAAAGCCTAAACCAGTCTCATGGAATGTCCTGTACCTCACTGTGGTTTGGGAGGAGCAAGATGACCCAGTGGGGTTGACTTTGGCTGGAAGTGAGGACCATGGCCAGCCTGGGGGCTGAGCTCCTCCATAGACGCCCGAGTGTTGTGTGGATACTGCAGATCTGCTAGGAGAAAGGCAGACACCTGGATTCTGAGGTTAAGTTTCTAGTGCTCCAAGGTACAGATCTCAAAGGGAAATTCAATTGTCATTAACAATGTATTTTTTCACCTTGGGTTCGTGGACTAAAATCTGTACCTGTTTACTCTTCTACAGATTTATTTTATATCCGGACTTTTCCCCCATTATTTTTAAGATTTCTATCCAAACATCATTTTTTAATACTGGCTTAATATTTCATTCAGGGGTGTCATAATTTTCTTAACCAATTCCTTGTTGTTAAACATTTTGGTGATTTCCAATGTTTTGCAGTAATAATTAATGCCGTGTGTATCATTAGACACAAGTGTCTAGGGTGAGGGGTTTAAAATAAATTCCACAAGTGGGGTTATAGGTCAAAAGGAGTGAACAATTTTAATTCCCATAATACATATTGCCAAACTGCTTTTACAAAAGTTTTGTAGAAATCTATAAGAGCTCATGAGTCATCTATAAGAGTTCATTGTTAGAATTCAACATTAGATCAGCATCAAATGACTACTATTTTGTACCTAAAAAAGAGATTTCACTGGTTTATAAATAATGTATATTATTTTTCTCCGATTAAGAAAGGAGAATATGTTCATTTTGAAAATATAGAAAAGTATAAAACAAACAAACAAACAAACTGCAAATCACCTAGAATCTTAGTACTTGAAAATGGCCCCGGCCCACATGCTGATAGAGATGTCCCCGTCCTTCTGAGTATGCATGTCTACTCACACGCACAATCATATCTGCCTATATTTTGCTGCTTATAAAATTAGAATCATTGTATATATCCTTTTTTATTTAACAATACTATATTTTCCAATATCAGAAAATATTTTTATAACACATTTACGCTATTATTAACATCCCAAACCCACCTTAGATACAAAACACTCCCTCAATAAGAGCTTGCTGTTGGCATGATGAAATGGGGATATATGTATACAGACACACACACCTATCTCACATAGACCCTGGCATGGGATTCTGGCACCCAAAATACATGATCGTTTGCATATCGTGTAGTGGAATGAGCACTGATGTCAGAAAATAAGGACTTTGAGTTTGATTTCACTGTTGAGCAGTCATGAGACTTTGAGCACACCAAGTATCACCACTCTTTGCCTGCCTTTGTCTTAGGGGTTTACTGGGAATGTGAATAGAAAAGGAATAGGAAATGTCGTGAGTCTGACATCTTTGAACTATGACTATGAGAGCAGATGATCCATGTTAGGGGTATGAACACACATAGCATTTCCAGGGCTTTCAGGGCCCACTCCATGTCCTCACAGACCCCACACCATGTGCGAGATTGAGGGTCCTGAGGTAATTCTGCAATGCTTCAAGGTCAGATCTCTAAGAAGCATAGAGCCCACAGGTGCTGCCATTCTGCTATTCTGATGGCATTCTGATGTGGATCATCTGCTCTCATTTCCTCTTGTGAACCTGTTACGGTTAATTTTGTGTCAACTTGGCTGGGCTGCAGTGCCCAGATATTTACTCAAGCATTATTCTGGATGCTTCTGTGAGGATGTTTTTTGGATGGGCTTCAATGATATTTAAATCAGTAGACTTTGAGTTAAGCAGATTGCCTGCCATAACATGGGTGGTCCATATCTTATCAGTTGAAGGCCTTAGTAGAACAAGGGCGACCTTCTTCTCAGCAAGAAGGAACTCTACTAGCAGACTGCATTTGGACTCAAACTGCTACTCTTTTCTGGGCCTCCAGCCTGTTGGTCTGCCCTGAGGATTTTGGACTCCCCAAGGCCCCATAATGACATGAGTCAATTCCTTAAAATAATCTCTCTCTCTCTCCCTATATATGTGGGTGTGTGTATGCACAACACACACACGTCCTATTGGTGCTGTTTCTCTGGAAAACCCTAACCAATACAGAACCTGTACAATTTAGGTTGGAATCCTTTTAAAATTGATAGAAGTTAGATAACTCTTCCTCTAGGATCCTACCGGAAAGCTCCGTCCAAATGCCACAGAACATCCCAAAGACGTTTTCTCTGCTAATTTTTAAAAACTACAGCTAGCCCCCTACTTTCCCTTTCCTCATCAGATTGCTTTCTAAGTGTGAACTTGGTGGGGCCAGGAGTTTCCGGTCCACAGTGGGCGCCCCACCTCTTACTGTCTACTCTCACTCCAGGTGCGCTGACCTTCTTCTTGTTCCTTGACGGGACTCCTTCTGGGCTTTGCCCTTGAGGCTTGTGGTGCCTGTAACAATATCCCGCGAGACGCTTGCTTCTGTTTTCCTCTCCACATTCAGGCTCTGGCTTACAGATCAACTCCTGGGAAGCCTTTTTTTTTTAAAAAAAAGATTTTATTTATTTTGGACACACAGAGAGAGTGTACAAGCAAGGGAAGCAGCAGAAGGAGAGGGAGAAGCAGGCTTCCCGCTGAGCAGGGAGCGCGATGCGGGGCTCGATCCCAGGACCCTGGGACCATGACCTGAGCCGAAGGCGGACGCTTAACCGTCTGAGCCACCCAGGCGCCCCCTGGGAAGCTTTCTAATGCCCAGGACAGAGCAGCTATCCAATCTCTCCAGTCTCTTTCTAGCACCTGCCTTGTTTTTGTTTGTTTGTTTTTAAGAGAGAGAGAGAGCACAAGCAGGAGGAGCAGCAGAGGGAGAGAGAGAAGCAGGCTCTCCAGTGAGCAAGGAGCCCCGATCCCAGGACCCCAGGATTACGACTCGAGCGGAAGGCAGACGCTTAACCGACTGAGCCACCCAGGCGCCCCACCTGCCTTGTTTTATTGTCTTCCTTGCTAGCATCACTTCTGATGTGTCCTGTTTCTTTACTTGTTTAGTGTTGGTCTTTCCCCACCAGAATGTCAACACTTGGAAGTGGAAGGCTGCCTGGCCTTTTCTGTCTTCTCCCTGCCATATTCCTAGTGCCTAGAACATTGCCAACTCTGAACAGGAGCTCAGTGAATAGTGGCTGAGTGAGTGGATGAATGAATGAATGAATGAATAAACGAATGAATGAATAAGTACATTTTATTGAAGCACTCAGCTAGTGAGACAGGGGTGTGCAGGTGTGTGATATCCTACTGGTGAGAAGAGAGTAAATTGCTCATTTTTGAAGGTGCATTAACTCTTTCAGTTCCCTAGGGTATCATTTAGTTCACTGGAACAGTAATTTACCAAACAGTACCTTAGGGGCTTAAAAAAGTTAATGCGCCTCCAAAAGTTTCTAATTTACACCAGGGAGGAGTTTATTTACCCAGCAGGGTTTGACCTAATAGGTCTTAACTTCATTTAAGAGAGTCATAAGGACTTTATCACTTTTCCACCGTCACATTTCCTACCCTAAACATCTATCTGTTTGTGGAATACATGCACCGGTTGTTGGTGTCCCTGCTCGTGTTTGTGTGCACGTGCGCATGTGCACGCACGCACACACCCAGCTCCGTATTAATACCAAGACCTGAGGACATTGCCATCTAATATAAATATTTCATGTATATTTTAGTTTGGATAATTTAAAAAATCTGCATATTATAATCCTTTCAGATAATGTTATTTTAGTGGCTGGTATATATAACAAATAATTGCTTAATTAGTTAACATTTTGTTTTTTATCCAATAATTCATTTGCAAATATTAGAGAATGTAGAAAATTCTATGCATTTGGGTTCCCAAGATTTATCCATAATATGCAGTCTTACTTTATGTTATGTTATTTTAGGTTTTTGTTGTTTCAAATAGCAAAGCTGTCTCCTAGTCTTGGATATGTTTGTTCTGAGATTTTCCAGATTTTGCCTAATCTTTCCTTTTTTACCAATTACTGTCAATTTTGTACTGTTACAACATGTCAAAAAAATTTCCTCCACTCCTGGGCTTATTTTTTAAAAGATCATTCTTACGGATTCAAGCTCCAGAAATATCTTTTTAAAAATTGTCAAAATGATGTTACAGGACTTGGTAAAATGTATTTCTCAACTTTGGGGTCAAATCAAGAATGATTGTTACCAACAATAGGTAGCAGACTTTTTGATAAAACAGGTTGTGGGCAGAGATTTCCAAAAATGGTAAAAACCTGTTAATTAAGAGTTCCCTAATTTAGACTGTGATAATTCATCTTGAACTGGGTTTAAATATGCACTTGCTTTGGAATGAGGGGTTTGCTAAGCAAATAATAGTGTAAACCAGGTCGCAGAGAACAACTCTTTTGAGAACATTAGCATATTAGCATAGTATGGTAAAATCTTGATAGGGTCATTTAATTTTTTGCAGCACAAAGTTCTGTTGTTGTTAAACACTGTAAAAACATATCCCCTTCTTTTGTTTTGGCTAATGTGGTAACTGAATTTTATTTATGAATATTATATTTCCTTAGGGATATTATTCTGGACAATAGTCACAAATCTGCATAAGCCAGTAGATGTTAATAATTAGGATATTGGCTCTATGAAGGTTTTATTTATTTATTTATTTATTTTTACAAAGATTTTATTTTTAAGTAATCTCTATGCCCAACATGGGGCTCGAATTTATAACCCCAAGATCAAGAGTCCCAGGTTCCACTAACTGAGCCAGCCAGGCACCCCTAGATTATGGATATTTTAAAAGATATTTTCTGATGCAGACTTAGGTTTTGTGAATTAATACATTCTTTAAAGTTTGCTTGCAGCAAAACATCAACAGTGTCTGGAGAAGTGGAAGTTTTCTCTTTACGATCATAGAGATTCTCTAATTTCTAACAGATTATTTACTATAGCAAGCAGTTTATGTATTTGAAATAAACAGATTTTATTTTAGTATTCTATCATTTCAGCCTTTTCACTAATCCAGAATTTATTTTTCCTGTTAATTAAAGTGGTTGCTTGAATTATTACTGCACTAGAAAAGCATTTTTAGTTAAGTGTATTTCAAAAGTGGGCTTTGCTGCAATATTTCTTTTGTATCTTATTTTTTTAAAAAAGCATTAAAACTGGACTTTATAATAGACATACAGACAGTGTCGGAGAGGGGTTTGGGTGAGTGCTGTTGCCATGGCGACCTTTGTTGGTGTCCTTGCGCAGAGATTTTTCTACCTCTGAGTTATCAACAGGTGGTAACGATATTTAAAAGATCAAGGGTCTAACTTTACTAACTTGACCCTGGCATTCTGAACAGCTATCCCTTAAATTCCTAGGTCCTTAATGGGGCTCGTACTTGGCTGTCAGGTTGTAGAAGTAGCTGGTGCTCTGACTGTGTTCTGATTCTATTTCATATCCTCAGATTTGAAGGCTGTACCTAAATTCACGTTTCTTTTTTCCTGAGCCCTAACGTATGACCTTGCTTTCATCTGACAGCTGAGGATGAAAAACTATATCCTGAAAATGGTCTTGTCTTACAAACAAAGAAGTCTGAGCTGGTTCATCATCAACTGTCTGAATTGCTTTCAGGAATATAATTTGAGTCTTGTCATTTTTTTTTTTTTAACACTTATTTTGGCTTCCCCAGGATGAAAGACATCCAGAGTAATAGAAGTGACACAACACATTCGTGTCAGGAGATAGGAAGAATGTGGCAGGAGGAAATATCAAGCTGGGTATTCTTTAGTTAAATGTGACTGTTTTAGTCAAAATGACTTGTTTGGTGCTACCCGTGTGCGTCTTAAAATCCTTGAATGACAATTTTGTATAACCCTGTAGATCTCCTTTTCTGATTCTCTAGTTAGATAAAGTTTTAAGTCCTGATGAAAGCCAATGCTGATTCAACCATAATCGGTTGAAAACTACTCCCTGGAGTCTACAAGAACGCAGAGCAAGTTCAGAAAAATCCTAAACGTGACAGGATCCATACAAGGTTCTAAGAGTTCTAGGAGCGGTGAGGCATTATTCTGCTTTAATTTATTATTGGAAGCTCTATGCTTTCAGGGAATTTGTTATATACTTATTGGTAATTTTTCACAAGATTTCATTACACTGAGGAAATATGTAAATATGTGTGAGAAAGCGGTAGTTAGCCTCAAGTGACAAGTAGTAATTGTTATTTTAATCTCATATTTCAATTAGCCTTAATCTTTTGTTTGTATAGCCTTGAAAAGCTGTAAAAATCAGTCATTATAGTTTAATTACTAACCATTATCCCCTGTGGCTAACTCCACTTCCTTCTAAACAAGCTCCTTCTTTCATTTCGTTCTGAAATGCAACCATCGGCATTCTCAAAGATAGTATTACCCTTTATACGGCAGGCTTTGTAAGTTACATTGCAGAATATCTGAAGTTTTGTTGCTTCTTCCTGGTCCCAGAGAGCAGCTGCTGCTGCTTCTTTTTCTTCTTCTTCTTCTTCTTTTTTTTTTCCCTTTTGAACTGGCCTGTTTGCTGTTCCACTCAGAATAGAATCACACTTAAGTTTTTACATAATGACAGAAGTTGACTGTTTCCTGCTCTAGTGTTTATTTAGTAAAACATTTTACATTCCTGGATAGATACCAGTCTGTCATTAATGGATTCTTGGCTTTGGGCCAATAGCTAATAGTTTTATTGGTCCTCATAACATAGCTATGTGATTTTTGTAACCACAAGGGGCTCTTTTCTGTGTTTTTCTTTCTCCCCCCCTTAAAAAAATAACCTAACAGCCTAGAGATGCACCAAATGTAAGAACACAGCATTTCTCTTTAAATCATTATCTACCCCTCTTCATTCATTCTTTTTTGCTCTTCAGAAATTCTCACATATCTTGGCGTATTTTGAACAAGGTTGGAACTCAGTCGTTTGATTCTATTCCCAGCTTTCTCATTGCCTTAGCGAAAGAGGCCTGGCAAGGCTCATTTTCTCTGCTAGGTGGTGTTGATTTGCCCACCTAAATAGGGGAGGGGCAGGAAGGGTTATTTATAGTGCGGGAGTTTGTCAAGCTTTATTTGATCACTTTAAGCATTGTGTAAGGGGGACCAACATCTGAAATCTTGAAATCGGGTACCCCAAAAAAGGAAAAGAAAGATCTTTACAATTGGGTGAGTGTACGCAAAGCTTGTACATTTCATGTAGTTTTTCTCCCCCTTAGACACATAGGTGTTAGTTGTGAATTCAGAACCTGCTTCTTTGCTCTTGACCTCACACGAAACTGCGCTGTGGTGCCTTTGTAACTTTGATGCTTATTTCCTCTTGGTGCCATTTGCTGTTTAGATCTTTCTCCTCCAGCTCCCCATCTATTTTGAAATGGAAGTTAAAGTACTTTGGGTCTTTAAATCCCCTCCCCCCCCAAACTCAATCTTCTTCCTAACATGTAAATAACTATGAAATTCCAGAATCCCAGAACTATCTTAAAATAAGTTAGAAATTGGTCATGGTGATAACTAGGTTGTGTTCCAGGGATGGTAGATCCTTTTCCTTTGCCTTAATATATATGAAACGGCAACAACCAAACATGGCGGTAATGCACGCAGTTGTGGAAAATTTGGAAAATATAAAGACTATAGAAGAGGATAATCACTCTTGATTCCCAATCTCCACCCCACTCGCACCCCGTCACAATGATAGATGCATGTTTTCACCCATTGCTTGCAGTAGTTGCTTTTCTCCACTTTTATACCTACTTTGCATTCTCCTTGATTTACTTATATGATGCTCATTTCCACACGCCATCGGAACTATAACATAATTTTAAAGGATGTATAATATTTCCTTACAGGAATTATAATTTACTCAAGCATCTCCTAATATCGGGCATTTTGTTTTTCTTTCTTTTCCTTTGCAACCATGAAGAATGTTGCAGTGAACATGTTTGTGCATAAACCCTTACCTGATTCTTAGAATTCTTGAAGATGGCTCAATTTTTAACACTATCTCGTCGTACATTACAAGCGTTCAGTTCCATCGGTGGACACTCACCTCTGGCAGCTAACTCCAGGGACTAGTAAAGAAGAATGCTCTGTTTTGGTGCAAAAGGTTTGCCTTCAAAAAGAGGTAAGAGTCTCAGAGTTTGGTAGGTAGGGAGAAGGTCCTAATTACTTTAAGGAAAGAGGTCTGCTCTTGTTCCTCTGGAGAAGTAAGGGTATGATGTATGTGCAAATACGTCTCGGCGGCCTGACACAGCTAGAGAGGAAGGTGCGCCTTGTGCCGCAATCACTATATTGTGCACCTGCACACTTAACACTGTGATGTTTTAAAACAGGATGATGCCAGTTCAATTAAATGTCCCAGAACAACAGTGTGTTTTGCAAGGCTGTTCTTTGACAAGCAAAACTTAAGAATAAGTGTTTTCCACTTTTGAAAACAATGCCTATAAATAAGTCAGATACTACATAAAACAAACCAGCCACAATATGAAATGTATTCGAAAAGCCAAGAGAGAAGGCTCTGGATAAGAGTATCACTAATCACCTGTTAGTCCCTTAGCTGTTAACAGCCTGCTTTTGTTTCTTTGTGAACTTAATTCTTTGTTTCTTTGTGCTGTTATGTTAAAAATTATGTATGGATTTATGGAACTTAAGAAAACAATAGCTAAAAATATAATCCCATAATGCAAACTGGTGTAGCCACTCTGGAGAACAGTGTGGAGGTTCCTCAAATGGTTAAAAAGAGAACTACCCTACAATCCAGCAATTGCACTACTAGGTATTTACCTAAAGAATACAAAAATACTAATTCAAAGGGATACGTGCACCCCGATGTTTATAGCAGCATTATTAACAATAGCCAAATATGGAAAGAGCCCAAATGTCCATTGACTGATGAATGAATAAAGAAGATGTGGTACACACACACACACACACACACAATGGAATATTACTCAGCCATCAAAAAGAATGAAATCTTGCCATTTGCAATGACATGGATGGAGCTAGAGTATTATGCTAAGTGAAATAAGTCAGAGAAAGACAAATACTATATGATTTACTCATATGTGGAATTTAAGAGAGTAAAGGGACAAAAAGAGAGAAAGAGAGGCGAATCAAGAAGCTGACTCTAAGCTATAGAGAACACACTGATGGTTCCCAGAGGGGAGGTGGGTAGGGGGTGGGTGAAATAGGTGATGGGGATTAAGGAGGGCACTTGTTAGGATGAGCACTGGGTGCTGTATGGAATTGTCGAATCACTATATTGTACACCTGAAACTAATAACACACTGTACATTAACTGGAATTTAAATGAAAACTTAAAAAAATAAAAGCCCATTTTTTATGTGATAAGATTATTGTCAGTATTTTGACTTGCTTAGCTGATGCTTTTAAATAGTGGCATGTTCCTATTATTGAGTTCAACCTCACCTTCCCTTCCTGTTAATATCAGAGCCGGGTGTATTTGGAAGCTGAATGGAGGAATAGAAATGGGTTATTGCTCTTGCTGTTTCTGATTATTAAATTAAGATTGTTGCTTATCAGATTTGGGAGAGGACATTTTCTTCCCTCTGGATACCCATAGAGCTTCTTTTGGGTAAGTTCTGTTTGGGCCACCAAGCCTAGTTATGAATCTTATTAACGGACTTGGTTGATGGTTCAGGCCAGCCGGGGGAGAACAGCTTCTGTCTTGAGTTACTTCTGTGTGACAACCCAGGCTGACCAAAAGGATTTCACACCCAGTGAGATGCTATGATATTCAGAGCTGTCGCCGGGTCTCCTAGACGTCCACACTGGCACTCCTACTCTGGCTGGAAGAGAGGGTGGTGACTTGGTGGCAGCCAACACTTTCATTTGGTTTTTGCCCAAGAACTAGTTGACCAAGAGGCAGGGTTCCAAAATGAGAGGATTTGATTTCCCTTCATTACCACCAGCGAAAACCCTGATTTATTTGAACAACGATGTGGAGCAACCTCTGGACCTAACCACGAAGCCAAGAGAAAAGAGAAGTCTGGGTTCTTTGAAGCTAAGATCCACATCTTCTTCATCTTTATCTGTCCCTTGCCTCTTTGTAGTGTGCTTTGTATATGGTATACCGTCACTGAACATTTGTTTAATAAATCGTCCAACAAATCAAATTAGGATCTGGTATTAGAAGGTGAAGTATATCAAAAGAGCCAAGTCTTGTGCCAAGTTGAGGAGTATGTACTTTTGCCCGGTAGTTCATGAGGCCATAGGGCACTTGGATAAAGGAATCATCAGGGCTCTCTGTGTCTCATGGTTCCGGATGTGCTGAGGAGCTGGCAGAATGGGTGACTGGTTTTGAAGTAGACTCTGAGAAGGGGACTGAGCAGAAGGTGGCCACCTGGCCTGCCACGAATTCTCCAAGCAAGGCCTGCTATAAACAGGAATGTTTTAAAATAGCAGGATGATAACGTGAGGGATTTCACAAATGATCATTTCTCTCTCAAGTTCTCTCTTCTTAAATGGGTTATGAAGTCATGCTCTTGTCTATGCACTTTCCTTTCATTTTGAACTCCCCATCTCAGCCTGAGCAAGAATTTTGCAAGCTTTGAAATATGTCAACATAAAATAAGCTTTGAGACAGCTTGAAAAATGTAAGATTCATAATGGACTCCACTAAAAATATGGTTTGTTAAAAAAACAAACCAGGCTCGATCTTCCTCACTTGGAAAAACAATCAGATGGAACTTGAGCTATCACCATCCTTTTATAGATTCCTGCACCACGAGAAGTCAAGCGTTTCCCGATTAAAGCAGGCATATTTGTGAGGTTCCTTTCAACCACTTGCCCAGTGACCTCTGTGACCTCTTCAAGTTCTACTTGATATTCCTCAAGGCTCTTACAGCATCTACCTGTTCCATGAAGGCTTCCAGACTACTCCTCACATGACAACCTATCCATCTGATTTCATTCTCAGCTCCGGATTGGCTTGTATTATTCTCTCATTGATCCATTAGTATTTTCCCCCATCTTCCTCACGGACAAGGTTCTTGGTGGTCAGAATGAAGCTTTTTACTTCATATGAGCACAGAAGTTTATTTCGTCTTCACGCAAATGCTGATGCTATATGCAAGAACGGGTTGGGAGGTACTGGAGGGGTTTCCTGGGATTTAGGTTTCCTCCCTCTCGTGACAGCACCTTGTCCACTGGGACCTTCCAGGATCATTGCAACACAGGAGAGAGAATGCCGAGGCGGCTGCCAGCTCTTCGGGGCCTCAGCCTGGAAGTGACACATGACATCACTTCTTATTTTGGTTGCAAGGTGGCCGAGAAGCATAGCTGTCACATGGACACGGGAAGGAGAGGAAACTGTATGTAGGTGATCCCAAGTAGTGTCTACTATGTGGCTCAACATACCCAAACTAGTTTCCCTGGCTATAGTCTTACTCATTCCAAGCCAGTTCCTGTAGTAAAAAACAAAATAAAACAAAACAAAACAAAACAAAAAAACAAAAAGTAAATCAGATCATCACACTTTCAGAGTCAGTCATTATCTACGGGATAAAGTCCCAACTCTTTAAAAAGTCACAGAGACCCTCCAGAAGTTGTCCCCTGACTCTCAGCCCTTCGGCTGTCCCTTGGATGCACATAAAGGTTCTGCTTTGCCCTGCCTGGATACTTTTGCCCATGTGACTCCTTGAGTCTGGAATGTTCTTTATCTCTGCCCGCCTGAAAAATTTCTGCTCAACCTTCCCTTTAGAAGTCTTGGAAGAGCCACCTGGCAGCTTTAGGGGTGTCTTCCTTCGAGCTCCCAAGGAACCCCCTATAATGGCACTTCCCACATAGCTGCCACTGTTTATGTGTCACTCTCTCCCATTTAATGTGGCCTGGGCCTAGGGAAGGTGCCATTTTTTACTCAGCTCTGAATCATCAGGCCCAGCATTGTGCCCAGCACTGAATGGGCTCTCAGGATATATTTGTTGGGTGACTACACTTAAGTTGAATATACACATTGACTCTACCCACATCGAAAATAGATTAATTGATTCTCTTTCAAACCTTGTAAGGATTTGGGGGCCCTGGGTTGGGATTTGGCTGAGGGTCAGAGAACTGGGGGAGTTCATATTTTTGGTTTAGTGTGGGCAGTTATGGGGATGAAATGGGGGCTCACTATTAGAAACAGGTACAAATACAGGAAGGAATATAGTTTAGAGACTGGTTTATTTTCACCTCATTCACTTTCTGGGGTAGTCTATTTTTTTTTTACTTCACTGATTTTCAGTGCTTATTGTTTCATGTTCTCCAGCACTTTGGAGAACATTCTACCTCCACTGTTCTTTTAGGGCTGTCTCCTTGCCCCCAGCGATTTGGTGCTCCCTTGCATTAGCTAGGCATTCTCAACCTTCACTCTTGCTGAACTTCATGTGAGGAAGAATGAGATCAAGATCTCATTCTTGCTCTATCACATACTCTCTGACCCTCACATTGCTATAATCCATCTCACTTCTGTCCTTCATAGCTTAATTCAAGACTCTCCTGCTCCCAGAGGCATCACCAGATTTTCTTAGACACACGGGGATGAGCCGGCAGCCGCCTCGGCATTCTCTCTCCTGTGTTGCAATGATCTTGGAAGGTCCCAGTGGGAAGGTGCTGTCACGAGATGGAGGAAACCTAAATCCTGAGGAAACCCCTCACCATCACCATAATTAGTCACCCATCACCATAATTCAACAAGTCCTCTGAAGGGTCAACAAACAGGTTGGCTCAGCCAGATGGCCTAGAGAGGGTTGAGAAATCAGGCTGAGAAGAAGGAGTTAGAGATGAGGAGGGATCCTCATGTTAGGCTCAAGGCAAGGGTTCTCAATCCCCGAGGCAGAATAGAATCACTTGGGGCCCTTACACACACACACACACACACACACACACACACACCCTGGCTCCATCCCCTGAAGAATCACATCTAATGGGCCTAGTGTGGGACCCAGGCACCACTTTTTATAAAAGCTCCCCCAGAGATTCTGTTGTGCGGACAAGTTTGATAAACTCATTGGTTTGCAGGGTTTTTGGAATCCATGGGACATTATCTAAAACCCGGTTCAGAGGGTCATTAGTACTGGCTACTAATGGTCGTTAATATTTTCCATCGCAATAAATCTCTTTTCTCTTCCTTCTCTTTGTTTCCCACCGGGAGCTGGAAAGACACTTAAGGGTCATCAAGTTTTGTTCATAGTTGTAGGACTCAGCAGAGGGGCCTCACAACTCCAGGCACTGCCTCCTCCCTCCACCAGAGGACTCACATTTATTTATGTCTTTTTGTATTTATTTGCTTATTTTGAATTGGGGCTCTGGTTAATATTTTGTTGGAAAAATAACGTTTGTGGCTATAAAATATTTGAAAATCACTGTAACTGATTCAACTATTTTAGAGATGGACCCGCTTTTTAGAGATTTGTTGCAGGCCACACAGATGGATTATAGCAATGTGAGGATCAGAGAGTATGTGATAGAGCAAGAATGAGATCTTGATCTTAGCAACTAACTTCTAGGAGCCTCTGTTGTTTCACATCATTAGATTAATGGCCTGTCCGCAGCTGAGAGTCATTCTCGAATGAGAATCTATGTGCTAGCATGTTAGAAACACTATACAATATACTGTGGGAGATACCCTTTTTAAAATTCAGGGCTTTTTGTCTGCTTTTCTGTGATGCAAACAGACAAAAGCTACTTAAAGCTATGTCCTTTTGCAGTGAGAGTGGTGTCACAAAAGTCAATCTAAGGAGATTTGAAGTTTCTTATTTATTCATTCCAAAGTATTTCTTGAACACCTAATATAAACCAGGCACTGTGCCAATTTCTGGGGCTTCCATAGCTAATGAGATAGGTAAGGTCCCTACCATCCACAGGGTTTGAAAACGGATTCTGAAGGCAATTTCAAAAGGGGTTCCTGAGGGCAGGCCTGCTGGGGTGAGGGTGCCACGTGCTGTGACAGCTTTGGAGAGAGCCCTCTTTTAAAGGCTTAATTAATTAAGTTCCTGAAAGCTTGTTACTTTTAGCTAGACTCCTCTTGTGCCTTGCTTTGCTCTCTCCTCTGTATTAGGTTGTTTTAGATTCATGCTTCCAAGCTGTAGGAGGAGCCAGCAGGACTGCGTTTACATCTAAGACCCAGAGAAAATTTCTTTCTTCTTTCTTCTTCCTTCCTTCATTCCTTCCTCCTTCCCTCCCTTCCTTCCTTCAAGACTGTTCATTTATATGAGAGCGAGAGTGAGAGAGCACAAGCAGGGGGAGAAGGAGAGGGAGAGGGAGAAGCAGGCTCCCCACTGAGCCAGGAACCCGGCGCGGGTCTCGATCCTAGGACCCTGAGATCATGACCTGAGGTGAAGGCAGCCACTTAACTGACAGAGCCACCCAGGCGCCCCCAAACCCAGAGAAAATTTCTATGTGCCTCAGGCAGTGATAATGATTTACAGTGTGCTTTCAGGGACCAACTTACTGAAGTGTGCTGTCACTGTCTTGTGTCCAAACTTTTCAGTGATAGGAAATCACCTTAGATGATGGGTAAGCAGAATAACAATATTAACAGCAGCTTCTTCCTCCTTAGCAAAACCATGAAACTACGTATGCAACAAAAAGCAAATTAGCTGCCTTGCATGTATTCCTTTTGGCTTTAAGTAACAACACTCCAGTTTCCTTCTGGGGACATACCTCCTCTCCTCTGTCACATGATTCTGGTGGGGTCCCCTCTCCAATCCAGGAATAGGCACAAGACACAGGCTGGCCAATCAGAGAACCAACTGCCCTTTGTTGGTCTCCATAAATGGCTGAGGGTGGTGAACTAGAACACCAGATTCTCTTGGTCAGGTGATTGGCAGAGGTATGCGAACGGGTTGCGACTATGTAGTCAGAGTGAACTCCAACACTTGAGTGTAATACTTTCTTCTGCTGGGATTGCGGGGAGGAGGAGCATGTATTTCTGGACTGCTGGTAGCCAGGGACAGAGCATGCCTGAAAATAGAGACTTTCAGAGGAAAGCCATCGTGAGAGATGGAAAGAAACCACATCCTGATGACATTGTTTGTGTTACTTGATTCATCTGGGCCTGAAACCAGACTAACCCTGAAATTTTTTAGTTACACAAGGAAATAAATCCTCTACCTTTTGTTCTTAGCTCATTAGTCAGTTTGAATTTTTCTTAAAAAATCATCAGATACTGAGAAAGTCTGAACTAATATGACACCCCATTCATTAATTCGACAAATACTTATTGATAGACAAATGTATAAAGCACAACACTGTGGCTGGGATAAAATGGGTGGGTGAACAGAAATATATTTATGTAAAATGGGTGATTCTGACCTATAGTTGTATTTCATCTGTATTTGTTTGGATCTCTAAAAGGTCTTTTCTGTACAGTGGCTTAACCTGGGACGGCCTCCAATCTGTGGACGCTTTGTGGGTCACAAAGTTTAGATTAATTATATAGGTATGCAGGGAGACATTTTGTTAGCGTCTGTTTTAAATACTTGCACATTGGTTTGACTCTTGAGGTCTTGGTTTTTAATAGATTGTATCATATGAAAGTTTCACATTATCATTTGGAGGAAATTCAGATATTTTGAGATGGAGTGATATCCAAAGACATTCCTGTTTCTGGGAATTTTGGTTTCTATATCCTGTGTTGGTTTGCAAGATATGTGCATGAAACTCTCTTCAGGACAGACCTGCCCTACTGTGCAAAGCTGGCTCACAAGCATTAGTTTTTAAAAAATCCAAAATGATAGGCAGAAATACCCGCTCACATGAGCATCATTCAAAGCTCAGGAGACATTTGAGTTCATGGCTGGTTCATCGATACTGCCGTGGACAAGATCTGCTTTCTGAGGGCTCTCAGCTTGCTGAATTGGACGATGAATTTGTACTGGACCACTTGTATCTCATCCAAAAGTAATGCAATTCCTCCCAAAATGTTTGCTGGTGCTTCCTATTATAGTCTATGGAACTTTTTCTTGTTGTGTTTTGTCACATTGTGTTACACTTTGCAGCATTAGCTGATACTTCATAAAGGGAGGAAACAGGATGTAGGACAATATAGATGAATAAAAAACATACATTAGCATTACTTTGCTTGTATATTTTAAAGCAAGTTCCACATTATTTGATCAAAACGCTGTTTTTGTTTTAACTTATCCACAATATCATTGTCAAACCCACCACAATTAACAATGTTCTCTAAATATCATGGATACCCAATTTCTTTTAAAATTTCCTTATTTGTCTCAGAAATGAAATGTCATTTGACAGTTGATTCATTCAGTAAGGATCCACACAAGGTCCATACTTTGCATTTAGTTATGCCTTATGTCTTCTTTCTTCTATATCAGTCCTCCCTCTTTTCTCGACCCCTCATCCGCCATGTTGTTTTTTTGTTGAAGGAACTGGGCTGTTTGGTCCGTAGAATGCCTTACATTCTAAATTTGGCTGATTGCTTACTTTTGGTATTCTTTAATTTATCATTTACTTCTTTTACTTTCCTATAAACTGATAGTTAGGTCTAGGATTAATTAGATTCATGTTCATTTTATTTAGGCAAGGCTGAAAGGTGCTATACTTCCTATTCTACTCTGTCAGGAGTCATCATGTGCAGCTATTTTTCTTTTAGTGGTACTAAGATTGAGCAATGGGTTTGTGTCAGCTGCATCCATTCATTATGACATTCACTATCACCCATTTAATTAATTGTTTTAAGTTGTTGCCTGCATTCATTCTTTCATTAAGAGGCTACAGAATGGTGCTTTATTAGCTGGAAATCTTCCACAGACAACTTTCCTTCTGTCATGGATGCTGTAACTATATACCAGGGAAAGGGAAATAGCCAAACATTTCAAGTCCTCATTGACTTTGTACCTGGGGACCCAAAGCATTGTGATAGCCTACTTTTAGAGTAAGGACACACAGGGGCTCAGTAATAAGTGGGTTCCTAGCCCCGATCTGGTTCACAATGGGTCTGCTGGGACCATGAACACACCTGGACAAACTTAGTAGTTGGCACAAGCCACACATTGGTTCCTTAGCTTTTGGGGTTAGAGCTCTTGTAGTGGAGCAAACCAAGTGGAAGCCCTTGAAACTGTTCACTCCTTCTAGCCAAGATAGTGAAGCAAAAATTATATTGCCTCCCAGGGGAATGAGAGAGTACTGCCACCTCTCAAGGTCTAACACATGCAAGGGTGGTGGTCCCTATTAGGTCTGCATTTAATTTAATCAGTCTGACCCTTACAAAAACCAGATGATCATGGAAGATGACAGATCCCCACACACCTAAACCAATTAGAAGCCTCTACTGAGGCTGTTCTTCCAGATGTGGTATCTTTGCTAAAGTAGATTGACCTGGCCTTAGGTATATAGTATGAAGCAACTGATCTAGTGATCTGGGAAGTATTTCTTCCCCACTCATATCGGAAAGGATTGAAAACAGTTGGCATTCGCTTGGAATGGAAATAGGACACATTCACAGTCTTACCCAGGGCTATGGTAACTATTCTGTCCTCTGTTACAATATAGTTCAAAGAAACCTGGGCCATCTGAACATTCAGAGCATAACACTGATATACTCCATTGATGACAACATGCCAATCAGACCAGATGACTAAGAAGTGGCAAGTATATTATTGATAAGATATGTGGGGCCCACAGGGTAAGAGGTAAACCCTAGAAAATTCAAGGGCCTGCCCTATCAGTGAAACCTCTAGAGGTCCAATGGTCTAGAACAGGCCAAGATGTCTTCTTCAAGATAAAGGACAACTTACTGCATCTAGCACTCGGACATAGCATATTTCACACATGATGCAAACAATGCTGCTGAAAACATTGAAAGGATTTGGCAACTGGGCAGATCTACTATCTGTATAGACATGGAGACAAAGACGACGCTGAAGTTTCCAGTCTGAGGACTGAGATGATGGGGATGCTAGAAACTCAGTTTTTGCATGAAAGATAATGAGTTCAGTTTCAGACCAATTCAGTTTGAGTTGCATGTAGATAGTCTAGCAGGCAGTTGGACACATCAGGCTAGAGCTTATAAAAGATGTGAGGGCTAGAAATAACATGACTCCACGAGTCATTCAATAATTATTTACTGGAAACCTATAATGTGTTTAAAGCTGGAGCTAAGGCTCAGCTTTGTGGCACCAGAAAATTAACAAATGCCATATTAGCAGACTAAATTTATATCCAGGTGGAGGGGAAGTTATATTTTATTTGACATGGGTGCCATCAGCATATCAATATCAATTAATTTAAATTAAGTAATTAATTTACAAATCAACCTTAAATATTAACATTTGAAGCTATCATTCCTTCACTCACTCATTTATTTATTCATTTACTTGATGAGATTTCTTAGGAAGAGAGAGAGCAGAATAGTGGTTTCATCTTAGATGTACAAATGGTCCCAAACTTACAATGGTTTGACTTGTGCTTTTTTGACGTTATGATGTGCAAAAGTGATACACATTCAGTAGAAACTGTACTTCGAATTTTGAATTTGGCTCTTTTCCCAGGCTAGAGATATATGGTACTATCTTCTCTCATGATGCTGGTCAGAGGCAGCCACAGTTCCTGGTCAGCCAGGTGATCATGAGGGTAAACAACTGATACACTCACACCCATTCTATTTTTCACTTTCAGTATTTAATAAATTACATGACAGAGTCAACACTTTATCGTAAGATAGGGTTTGTGTGAGATGGTTTTGCCCAACTGTAGGCTAATATAAATGTTCTGAGCACCTTTAAGATGGGATAGGCTAAGCTATGATGTTTGGTAGGTTAGGAATATTCAATGCATTTTTAACATGATATTTTCAATCTATGATGGGTTTATCAGGACTTATCCCCATTGTAAGCTGAGGAAGATCTGTGTATCAGAATCACCGGGGAGCTTTAAAAAAATGGAATGGCTGCTCTCCACTCCAGACATACCGAATCAGAAACTCCAAGGGCTGGACTTGGCACATATTTCTTTTCAAGGCTCCACAGGTAATTCTTACATTCAGAAAGAGTTCAAAACCACCAAAGGAGTAAAAAACACATCCTTGGTGAATAGCTCATTTAAGAAGGAAGAAGAGCAGGAGAAAGAGTAGAAGGGGATCAGCAAAATAGAAGGTGGTTCAAAAGAGGATAATATCATGGAAACCAGAGGAATACTGTGTGTGTGAGTGTGTGTGTGTGTGTGTGTGTGTAGGGGGTGGGTGGAGGATAAAGTGAACTTATGACTAAAGTTAGTAGGGAGATGTTGTGGTGTGTGTTGAGAGAGAAGGCAGAGGAGGAGTGGCAAGGGGAGAAAGAACGGTGGAAAGAACGGTGTGTATTGTTTTATAGGAACACAATGGCTCTTGCATCATATGAAATTGTACTTCTGGCTTCAGGCATAGAGTCCCACTGGACAGGTGTACCATTGGGAAAGAGGTATGCCCTCCAACTCCAAACTAGAACCCAAAAGCAAGACCCTAGGTAGGTATGGGAGGGCATTCAGCATCCCTTGATGTTCCTGAACTCAAGCATTCCAAGGGAGCTTAGGATATCATCACGATGATAGTTGGCCTCAAGATGATGCTTGACATCAAGATGATGCTTTCATATGGATAAGGCATGGGTTGGTGGGAAGCTGTGCTAGGATCATTACCCTGCCCTATTTCCCTGATTGTTTATCTGAGTTCTGTGTTTTTCTCTTGTCATAAAGGAAAGTCTCTTTGGACGGCTGTAGTCTCTTGGCTGCAGAAAGGAAGAAGGAAAAGCATTTTGTTCTCTTGATTCAGAAAATGAAGCACAGGGTAGCCAGCAGGGTGGTAGCGGTACCTGATGCAGCTTCCCTTCCTCTCCAGGAGGGTCTTCTTTCAGATTTAACCCTGAGGGTCCTGAGTAATGTTGTAAGTAGGAAGGCAGTGTTTACTGATAGGAACCTCCTAAGTCAGGGTATTCAGTGATGGGGTTGACTCATTTAACTATGATTTCTTTTTATGTATATATATATATTTGGTTTCTTTTAGGGGAACCTCTCCCATGGGGAGGTCAAAAGTAGGCCATTATTTTTTTTAATCTCCAATAGTCTACTGCAAAAAAATATCAGAAAACTTGAAAAGAATAGTACAATCATCAACTATATTATCACCACCTAGACTCAATAATTGTTACCTTTTGGCCAATATTTGCTTTATCTATCAGTTGATAATTTTTTTTCTGAATCATTTGAAAGTTGCAGATATCATATCTCATCCTGAAAAATTATTCAACTCTCAAAAATATGGACAATTTCCTGCATAATCACAATACCATTATTATACTTAAGAAAAGTAACATTAATTTCTGATTTCATTAAATGTCAAATTTGTATTTAAATCCCCACTGCCCTTAAATTTCTTTTTAGCTGAATTATTCTAAAAAATCAGGATCCAGTTAAAGTCTAGGCATTACTTGCAGCTGTTGTATCTCTTCATTCTCTTTTAATCTAACACAAATCTCCATAATACGGATCACTAGCTTTTTGAAGCAAGCACCATATCTTAATACTTCTTATCTCCAGTCTTGAACCTGACCAATTATAGGTATAATGGTAGATTGCTGCTTTTGAAGCTGTCCTTGAATCTGGGCTGGCTCTCCAACTGCTCTGACCAATAAAATGTGGTAGAGGTGATGTTCTGGAACTTCTGAGACCAACCTTAAGAAGATTTCCCACCCTCGGGCGCCTGGGTGGCTCAGTTGGTTAAGCGACTGCCTTCGGCTCAGGTCATGATCCTGGAGTCCCTGGATCGAGTCCCGCATCGGGCTCCCTGCTCGGCGGGGTGCCTGCTTCTGCCTCTGACCCTCCCCCCTCTCATGTGCTCTCTCTCTCATTCTCTCTCTCTCAAATAAATAAACTCTTTAAAAAAAAAAAAAAAAGAAGATTTCCCACCCTCTTCCCAGCCATCTCTTTGCCCTTCACACCCTGACCTCAGCAGGCTTTTGCAAGCTCCATTCTCACAGCTGCCTCCCTGCACGCCATGTCCTTGCTCATCCTGGATTTCCCGGGGCCTCTGATGGTGCTCCTCTCCTCTGCATGCTGGCAGCTCCACGTCTTCTCTGTGTCTGCTACACATCAGTGCCGCCCTCTCTGGAGCTGGTCTGCTGGTCTTTCTCTACGCTTCTGCAGTGGTTTGTCTATATTTCTCCTGTCGTATCTGTCATGTTCTGTGTGTGCTGCAGAGACTTTGCTCATAGCTCATCAGACCCTGGAGAGTGGGAACCATGCCTCTCATCGTTCTAGTTCTCTCACCACTCTGCTTACAATGCCTGGCATGGGACAGGTACCCAAGACGAGTTAGAGGTATGGCTCTTCCAGTGGCTAAGAGTGGGTTTGGAGTCAGATTGCCAGGTGTCCGTCCCGCACCTGCTGCCTACCAGCTGTGGGATACCGAGCAAGATCCCAACCTCTCTGTTTCTTGATTTCATCATCTGTAAAATGAGGATGGTAACAGCTTATGCCTCATAAGGATGCTGTCAGCGTTAAAGAGATGCATAGCTTGCAATTAGGCTTGCCGCCCAGTAAAAAATGGGTTGTAATCAAAGAAGTTCACTGAATTGAATTAAGCATTTCTTTTCCACACTGTACACTCTTTTCTTTTTCTCCAACCCCTCACCTTGTTTTAGGCTGTATAATTTTCTACAGCAAGTAGAATCTTACTGGATGTAGAGGGAGTAAGAAAGGGTCAACCCTCAGGGCGGGAGGCTGTCATGGTGTAAATAATATGCTACACCAACCTCTGGAAGGAGTGGTATCTTAAATGCCTAGAACTCCCTTTAACAATTTTTCTTTTCCTTTTCAAGATTTTATTTATTTATTTGAGAGAGAGCATGCAAGAGCTGGGGGAGGGGCAGAGGGAGAAGCAGACTCCCCGCTGAGGGGGGAGACCAATGTGGGGCTTGATCCCAGGACCCTAGGATCATGACCTGAGCCAAAGTCAGATGCTTAACTGACTGAGCCACCAGACACCCCTAACAATTTTTCAATATAGATGGACTTCAGGCTGAAGAGGCATTTGTGGATGGGAGAGGAAGAGGAAGAGGATGGGATTAAGAAAGAATAAAGTCCTCAGGTTTGGGCCTAGAGAGACTGATAATCGCTTTGAAAGGTGACAAAAGGAAGCTGGTCCCTCTCTGCCCACATTGTAAGTCCTTGATTGGGCTGGATTCAGTGGGTCCTCACCCTCATGCCAGATGCAGTTGTTTATTTCTGGCTTCTTTTAGGAACCACATTAGAGAGTACACACCCTTTGGGCCCCCTTGAAAGATCCTGTAAAAATGAAGGCATTCCCTTGTAAGTAAAATATTCCTGAATGCAACAATATTTGGGTAATTATAGTCTCCCAGAAGCATAATCCTTAAATGGCCACGATAATTATAGTATCCCAGGCCTGTGGCATTTCTCTTTTAAGAACCTAATCCCATGGGCAGAGGGAAGTGGGGACCCCAGGATGCTTCTTCTGCTGAGTCTCCCTAGGCAACACCGTATGATGGATTATTCTAGAAAGCAAGCCCAGTGAGTCTTGCAACCAAGACTTTCTTGCTCATGCTAGGGTATGACAAAGAGTCCAGTACAAAGCCGTGTGCAGGAGCAAGGGCAGTTATTTCTGACAAACTGAAGTCAACCCTGTGTGTAAACAAATGAGGTGAGGAATGATTCTTTGGAACTGTACCTCTGATAATCATTAGAATGCTGATGATTCTTTCTGGGACAGTTTTGGCCAAGGAATCAAGTCAAAGTTTACGGTTGTTGGTGTAACTTTTATGTGTATCTTCTAATCTACTCTGGGAAGCTAGCTGGGGTGAGTGTGGTATTTTGGCCAGGACTATGCTTGGTCTTTTAAAAGTTCAGATATATTTGCAGAAAGGCAAATGTGGCTGGCTCTGGGCTGCCCTCTAACAGCAGTCAAGGTATAAGCCAATGCTCACAGGGCAGAGATAAGAGAGTGGGGCTGGTTTGGTGTGGCCCATCACCCTTGCTGGGAAAACAAGCCAAAATGAGTCTTAAAGAGGTGAGCAGTCAGAGGGGTCCAGCTTGTTTGTGTATCAAAAGGGGGGGCCCAACATTGCTTGAGTCCTGGATGCCTCCCCCTTCATAGCTTATCATCTATTAATTTGCTCTCGATGCACAGCGGCTCTCTGAGTAATTTAAAACCATTGAAAGACTATATGTTTTGTTTTATTAACTAGATTATAGCCTGCCCAAGGATAGGTACCATGGTCGATAAGACAGAGGAGAATACTCTCAGCCTGTGACACACTATCTCCAGGACTTACCCCTTGGTTTATGGGAATACCGTGCATTTCCTTTTACAACCTGCCACTGTTTGGTTCCCACAATTAGAAGGAGTTGTTATGACTCACAGGGCTCTTTTCTTTTAAGGCTTGGCAAGGACACTTTCTCTAGTTCGACTGACTTCTGTGGGCCTCGGGATGATTTTTATAGATAAGAGTAAGAAAACCCTCTACTGACCTCTATTTCCCAAGCTGGTAGGGGAGAGGGCTGCATAGATCTCTCTCTCCATTCCCTTGAATTCTATAGGGTTTTGTTTGTTTTTGCATCCATATCCTTTGTAACATTCTTCCATTCATTCACTAGCAACTATTTGTTTCATTCCACTTTGAAGATATGTGCTGGCCGCTGGAAGAAGAAAAAACGAAGATATGTATCTTACCCTTTCAGAGCATATTCTGCGCAGAGGATGCTCAATACATAGAGCCCGTGTCTCGTAAAGCACAGCCATATGTCTGGATGGCATTAGTATGTGTTGGTTCACAGCCCCTGATAGATTTAACATCAGCTTTCTTATGCCACACGTATTTTCCCCACTGGCATCTTTTTGTCACTATTCTGCTAAGGTGATTCAGAGAAGTGTGTTGATGGGGCCCTGCTTTTCTGACTTGCTTTATTTCTAGCTATTTTCTCTTTGAACAATGGAGGCATCGCACTGGGTACATTTCCCGGGACTCGTGTGTTGTCAGGGTGCCTGTGGGAGTCTTTTTGTGAGTCGTACGAAAAGGCAGAGGTTGCAGCAAACAAAAGCAAGACTAGAAGAAGTGCTAGCAAGACCCTGAACACCCCTCCAGGAAGCTTTTGGACAGCTGCAAACCATGAATGTATGAATAGCATTTCGATAGTATTTCACAAGGGAACATACCTACCTGTTAATAGACACCAAGTCAAGTTCCCTTAGGTTCCCTGCAAATCTGAAGGAGTCAGAAAGTATAAACACCGATTCTAAAGTTTTCTATGTGCATGTGCGTACACATAAACACACACACACACATATATACACACATTTATCCTGGTAAGAACATTTAACACGAGATTTATCCTCTTAACAATCTGTAAGTGCCCAATACAGTATCGTTAACTACAGGCCGTGTTGTACAGCAGATCCTAGAACTTACCCGTTTTCTATAACTGAAACTGTATACCTGTTTAATAGCAACTTCCCACTTGTCCCTTCCCCGTCCCTGACAACTGCCATTCTACTCTCTGCTTTTATGAGTTTGACTATTTTAGATAATTCATCCAAGTGGAATCGTGCAGTATTTGTCCTCTTGTGACTGACTTGTTCCACTCAGCATAATGTGCTCAAGGTCCATCCATGTTATTGCACATGGCAGAACTTCCTCCTTGAGGTCTGAATACTACCCCACTGTATGCATAGGCCACGTTTCTTTGGCAGTGGCCATTTCAGTGGTTTCCACATCTACATTTTTACATAAGACTTTACCGTCTAGAAGATGAGTTGTTCTTCATGTGATACATTGTATTCTTATCAACACCTAGCTTAAAACGCTTTGAAATTCCCAGAGAAAAATCAAAGATTCCCTAACATAGGATATGAAGTCCACCAAAATCGGGCTCTGTCTGCATGTCCAGTCTCGTTTCTCACCTTTGCCTTCCCTCCCTTTATGCTCCAGCTTCACTGAACTCCATCAGATTCCCACACACAAGTTGCTTCCTGTTGTTTGCCTCAACGTACCTTCTTCTCTCCCAAGACTCTCTTTTCCTTCCCTCAACCTCTTCACCTAGATGATTTCTACACAAATGTGAAGACTCAGCTCACATGTCACCTCCACTAGGAGCCTTCCCAGAACTTTTGTCTCCTACCCCACCTCTCTCCCCTGCTCTGTTTGTAGTGCTATCATTTGGCTACCTGTAACATATTATAATTATCAGTTTCTGTGTCTGTAACTCCCACCAGACCCTGAGTACCTCGAGGACAGTGACAGTTCATCTCTGTGCTTCAGGGCCTGGCAAAATGCTTAGCAGAGTACTAAGTTCTCAACACATATTTGTGGACTGAATTAGTGAAAGTTAATTTTTCTGAGCCTCAGCTACCTCGTCTACAAGGTGGGGACAATAATATTTCCTTGCAGGATTTCTGTGGGGACTGAGAACATGTAGTAAAGTGCCTCGTCCAGAACCTGCAAATGAAAGGAGCTCAGTAGCAGGTGGGCCTTGTTCTTACCAATGAAAGTGCAATGGACTCGCTGGGGAGAAGGCCATGTTCTGACTGTAGGCTGGGAATCAGTCAGAGTGAAGGATGTGGCTTGCTGGGGCAATGTGTCATCAGCCACAGTCTCAAGCCTGCTCACCGGGATGACACAGTGACTCTCACTGACAGGTGGTTGCCAGTGATCGGGGCTCACAGATTCTCAATTCCTAGGATAGAGAACTTTCTGTTCACTTTACAGACCTGTCAGGTCACCCACGAAGGTCATGCAACACAGCGGAATTGGGTCAAATGTATTTACTTTCTTTCCCCTGCAAGACTTGTGCCTCTCTCAAAGGTGCTGCAAATGGTCCTGGGTGATGCCGTGCCAAATGCTCTTCTAGAAATCAAGTTCATTTTTCTGACTCACTCTACGTGCTTGGGCAATTGCCCAGCGTCTCCACGTCCATCTCTGAACCTCAACGTACTTTTCCTCACTTTTGACACACACACAAAATAAATTAAGTTTATTCGAATGGTGCTTCCCCAAGTGTAGGCTCTGAGGGGACTGTCATAGGTGTCCAGATGCTTTTTGTTCTATGTGACAGAAAACCTAACCCCAAATGGCTTACACAATAAAAGGGAATTTTTATCTCAGCAAAGGTCCAGAGTAGGTTGGGTTTCAAAAGTGGATGCCTAATCATGGCCCCAGCTCTGTTGCTCGGTGATTTTGCTGTTTCTGCTGCCTATCATTTATTGGTATGATTCTCAGGCTGACTGACCTCGTGGTAGCAGAAGTGACTGCAGCACGTCAGGACTTCAGTATCGGCAAGGACGCTACCCCAGATTCACTCTGGTGCAGTGAATGTCACATATGCCGCATGAGCCAATAAGGATGGCCCAGGAAATGGAATGTAAGGATTGTGGAAGCCAATCAAACTGGAGTTGGTGGGAGGAAGGAAGCAAGGTCAGCTTCTAGAATGGATAGCTGGGTAGGGGAGAGGAAATTACAGGAATGAAAATCTTAGAGGGATGAATGGATATTTATTATCACAAACAATAAAGAGCCACTATAGCCATGAGGGAAATTATTATTTGAAAGGTCTGATTTTGGATGGCTAGTTGAATTAGGCCAATTCTCTCTCTTTAACCATTACCCCCAGTACATGGGGAAAAAAAATCACAGAAGGTTTCAGTAATGCCAAAATAACAGTGAGATAGAGAATCACAAGCTTCATGAAATTGTGTCCCTTTAATAAAAATTATTATTATATCCTTTGGTTGTGGGATTGTATAGAAAAAAAAAAAAAGACCTGGCTTCCCAACAATACCTCATGGTTTTAGAAAGAGATTGAGACCTTTTGCATCAAGTTCCAACAGAAGATTAGTGATTAATGGTTGAGCTGTAAAATACTCACAAACCCCGGGCTGGTTCATAATGTGTACGAATCTCTAAAACGTTTAAGTGTACAATCTTCTGCCCAGCTGCACCTCAGCCCTTCCTCTCTGTTTTAAAAATAAAGCTACCAGTTTATAAACAACTTTCATACCAAAGGCTTGACCCCTGGGTGATAAGTGACAAGAGAAGTGTACTAATGGACATTTTAAGAGTCCCGCATCAGCAGACTTACCCTGTCTCAAACTGGCTTGGGGTTATCAGTGTAATCTTTTAAAAATTACTTTCTAAACAAACTTAACAACTAAGATGATTGGTATAAGGGAAGGAAAGTTAAAGCCAAAAATATTTCAAATGTAGCTTTAGAAAGAATGATGGCACATACATTACTGATCAGTTTCTGAGCTCTGGACATTTTCCTGTTTTCTTTGTAGAGCAGAAGAGGTTTCATCTGCTCTTGTGCCTTTGACCTCCTGCCACATAACACAATCTGAAAAAAAATGTGAATGTTGTAAATAGGATTCAGAATTACTCCTGCACACTGCACTGCACTGTGTTAGGTGTGATGGTAAACGAGATGAACAGTATCTCCCATGAAGCAGCTTTTATTTTAAATCAAAGTGTTAACTAGTCTTCTAGTTAAATGACACATTGACTTCATGTGTTTTCCTCCTCTACCTCTACCTCCTGAGACCCTAAAAACGAAGGAGGAAATAGTAAAGGATGAGAAATTTAAACCAATTCTGGAAGACTGAAAATAAAACAAGGACTTGTACCTGACATAGTAGGAAAGAGGAGGTCATAACCTCAAGTACTATTGAGAGGGATGCTGATGAGGGACAGAGAAGGATATTGATGGCTGGCAAATCACTTGCCCCCTGTAGCCTTCCTCCTGTAATGCTTAAGAATATAAGGGTTCCAGGAAATCCTGAAGGTGAGGATGAGGTGTAGAAAACCAGGAGACTTGAATTGAAATTTCAGTAAAGGAAACAATTGGACCCAAAGATCTCCTCCCTGATGCTTTTTTTTTTTTTAAATTGAAGTAGAGTTGACACACAATGTTACATTAGTACCAGGTATACAACATAGTGATTAGACAAGTCTATACATTATGCTCTATTTATTGCACCATTATTTACAATAGCCAAGAATGCAAGCAACCCAAGTGTCCATCAATATAGATGGATAAAGAAGATGCAACATATATATGGAATATTATTTAGCCATCAAAAGAATGAGATCTTGACATTTGCAACAACATGGATGGACCTAGAGGGTATAATGTTAAGTGAGGTAAGTCAGAGAAAGACAAATAGCATATGATTTCACTCATATGTGGAATCTAAAAAACCAAAATAAATGAACAAACAAAAAGCAGAAACACTCCCTGATGCTGTTTAAGCAGGGGATACTATCCCCAAGAATGACACCGGACGTTCATTCTTTGGAATTATTCCAGGCTACCAGATATAGGGAGGGCAGGGACGGTGTTGAACTGAAGGAGTGAATTAAATAAAAACCTCCATGAAATGTGGCACCCTTAGGCTGCTTCCTTCCTTTCTCCTCTGAAGACATAAATAGCCAGGGATAAACTCCTCAGGCAGGACACTGGAAAACTGCTCTTTGGAGACACTGAACTGGTCCAGAGAAAATACTGTCACATACTGATAATTGGGATTCCCTGACAAAGAGCTGCCTGCTGACCCTTTTGCTATGGTGGAGTCTACCAATATACAAGTCCTGATCACTCATGGAATTTCCAAATAGCTTATTAAAAATCTTTTATTATAGAAAATGTCAAACATATAAAAGTAGAGAGAGCAGTATAATAAACCCTCACACATCCGTTGCTCAGTGTCAACAATTAGCAATTTATGGCCAATCTTGTATTAGTCATATTGTTACCCACTTTCACTTTCCTCTATTATTTTGAAGCAAGTCCCAGATATTATATCATTTTACCCTGAGATATTTTAGGTTGTATCTCACGTGTTTCTAAAAGATACCGACTCCTCAAAAGAAACTGCTATCCTGTCATCAGCACTGAAATAAGTCAGCGTTCAAATTTTCAATTGTCTTATAAATGTCATAATTTTATTTTATAGTTTGTTTGAAACAGTCCCAAATTAGTTTCACTCATTGCAATCAGTTGATATATATGTCTTTTAATCTTTTTGCATCCCTGGGGTCCTTAGCTATCTTTCTCTTTTTGTTTGCTATTTATTTTTTAAAGAAACTGGGGTTTCCTTGCTGGAGTTTCCATGGGGTAAGATTTGCTGGCTGCATCTATGTGGTGCAGTTTAATAAGTTCTTTTGTTGTATTTATTTCCCATAAATTGGATCTAAAGGCCAAATCAGATTTAGGCTGGATTTTTTTTGTAAAGAAAAATTCCCAGGTGGTATTGTATTCTTCCATTTGGACGCACATAAATCTGACTGTCTTTCTCTTTTGGGATGTTAGCAGTTATTAATGCTCATCCATTAATTTATTAAGGAGTGCAAAGTGGTGATATTCTATCAGTCCTTCATTTATGAATTGGAATGCTTCCATAAAGAGAAACTTCACCCTGTTTGATATTTGCTCACGTACAGTAAAGGTATAATAAGTGCTTGATTCTTTCTCTTTATTTGCAATTTTTTAAGTAATGAGATGACTCACTTTTTAAGTAATGAGATGACTCACTCACTTAATTTTTAAGTAATGAGATGACTCAATTGGTCTCTAATGATAACCAATTAAATTTTGTTTTGCCTCACTGCTCTTATGAACTTGTAGATTTAAACATATTTAATGTGTTCCAAACTATTGATATTATTAGTCTTGGGAAACTATCCAAACTATTGATATGAAACTTAAATTGTCCCATTTTTGGCTAGTGAGTTTGGCTACTGAATCCTTCTGATACAACATTACTATCTTTGATAACTTCTTTGCTATCAGTAGAATGGAATGACACGATGATCCAGACCCACTTTGACTTTTTTTTCCCTTAAATCACAGTCATTAGAGAAAAGTGTATTTAACATGAAAAAAGATATCAAAAGAGAAACTCAAAGGAAGCAAGGGTAGTACAGAAAACCATAGAGATCTTCAAAAATAACTCAGAGGTCGCTAGGATGGAAGATAAAGCAAAGGTAATTTTCCAGGGGAAAAAGAATAAAAAGGAAATAAATGAAAATGATCCGCTTGAGGCCTGACATTCAACTAGTTGTAAGACCAGAAGGAAAGAATAGAGAAAAATCAAAGAATATTACTGGGAGAAAACCCCCAAAACTCAAAACCCAAAACCCAAACAAAGACAAAACAAAACCAACTCTGTTCTCCTCCTTCAAAGTTTCCTAAGGCTAAACCTATGACTGAGAGGGCCCACTAAGAACCAAAGACAATGAGTGAATATTGACCCATATTCAATGCACCATCATGAAATTTCATGAAGTTTCAGAACACCAGAAATAAGGAGATCCCCTAAAACTAATTACATACAAAGAAACAAAAATGAGTAAAGCTTTAGACTTCTCAACAATAAACATGCTAAAATACAATGGAGGAACTTTTGCTTCCACCTAAAATGGCATAATGGGGTCTGGGTTCATCTTCCTGCCTGAAACAACTGAAAAACCATGCACAATATGCAAAACAATGTTTTCCAGACATTAGACACTAGGAAACAAAGTACGGTGATCCCTGAGGGATGGAAGACAAACAAGGTTGCCTCAGTTTGCTGCCTTGAGAATTTTCAGGCCACAGAACTGAACTCAGGGAAATTAAGTTAAGGGTTAAGGAGATTAGACAAACTGTGGTGGCTGGAGTTCACAGGCAGAGCCTGGGAGAGAACAGAGCTGTGCAGAGAGACATCCAGACACCTGTGGATGATCTCCCTCAAGTATTCAGCAAAGCACTGATCAGTGACCTCACCGAGGCTGGGCAAAGAACCAGCACAGAAAAGAATTAGTGGGAATAGTACCTTGAGCTCACATAGGTCTGGGAATAGTTCCTGTATCCACCATCCAGACTGGAAAACCTCATTAGTTAGCATAGTCGGAAGGATCTCTCCTCGTTAGAAGAAAAGAATTAGTCGTAAATGACATGCTACTCTGTTTTTGCTTAGTAAATATTAAAAGCAACATCCAAAAGGATCAAACAATTTCTAAGTCACTTCTAGAATGACGATCAAGAATATTTATAAGGATGCAAAAATATCTAGTAGCCAACAAAGAGTGGAGTAATATTTTTAAGATACTGGAAGAAAAAGTTTCAACCCAGACTTTAATACCCAAAGTGCTACAAATTAAATGTGCCCCCTCCACATTTCTATGTTGAAATCCTCACCCCAGTGTGACAGTATTAGACTGTGGGGGCTTTGGGAGGTAATGTGGTCATGAGGACAGAGCCTTCATGAAGGGATTAATGGGATTATAAAAAGAGACCCCAGAGAGTTTCCTTGCCCCTTCTGTCACAGGAGGGCACAGCAAGAAGAGTGCAGACTACGAACTAGCAGGTGGGTCCTCACCAGACACTGCATCTACAGGTGCCTTGATCTTGGACTTTCCAGGCTCCAGAATGAGGAGAAATAAATTTCTGTTATATATCAACTACCCAGTCTGTTTATTCTGTTATAGCAGCCTGAACAGAATAAGACAAAAAAATATCAAAGTGGAAACTGAAGTTTGAATTACAGAACTTTTCAGACATATAAAAGCTGAAAGAATCTACCACCCACAGACCTACACTGTAAGAAGTGTTGAAGCCTTTTAAGCAGAAGGAAAATTATGCCAGATGGAATTATGGATCTAAATATGGTAATGATGAACACAAGAAATGGCACCTACATGGGTAAATATATGACCTAAAAATTATTTACATCTCTTTAAAAGATAATTTACCACTTAAACAAAATGATAACTATGCAGTGTGGAGTCTATAATGTATGTAGAAGGTAAAATGTATGACCACGATAGAATAAAGGCAGGGAAGCGAGAAACAGGAGTATACTCTTGTAAGGTTCTTATACGTATGTGAAGTGGTATAATATTGCTAGAATGTAGACTGTTATAACTTGAAGATGTATACTATAAACCAAAAGTAGCCACTGAGATAACAAAACAAAAAGTTGTAGCTAATTAGTCAACAAAAAAGATAAAATGGAATCAATCATAAAAAATATTCAGCTCCCCTCCACCCCCCAACAAAGGTAGAAAAAAGAGGGGAGAAATGAACACATAGAAAACAATTTATTTGTTTGTTAAGACAAATAGAAAACAAATGGCATGATAATAAATTTAAACTCAACTGTATCAATAAATATATAAATGTAAATGGTATAAACATCTTAATTAAAAGGCAGTTATAATCAGATTGGATAAAAAAGCAAGACCCCAATTAATATGTTGCCCACAAGAAACCCAGTGTAAATATAAAGACATAATTAGATTAAAAGTCAAAGGATGGAAGAAGATCTACTATTCTAAAACTAATTGAAGGAAATCTGCACAGGCTATCTTCATATCAGAAAAAGTAAACTTCAGAGCAAAAAAGCATGATCAGAAATGAAGAAGGTCATTTCTTAATGATAAAGGAGTCAATAAATCAAGAAGTCAGAGCAATCCTAAGTGTTCCTGCACCTCATAACACAGCTTCAAAATACATGAGGCAAAAACTGATATAACTGCAATGAGAAACAGACAAATCCATAATTTTAGTCCTAGATTTCCATATCCCTCCTTCAACTTCTGGAACAAGGAGACAGAAAATCAGAACAGAATGGGTAAAGACAACTGGAACAATACAATCAACCAACTTGACCAAATTGACATTTATAGAACACTCTCCCCAACAACAGCAGAGTACATACTCTCTTCAGGACACAGAGAACACATCTGTCAAGTACCGAATTCGCATGGAACAAGTCAACACACAGCTGACCAAGGTAGACCATAAAATAGGCCTTGATAAATTTGAAGGAATTCAAGTCATACAAAGTATGTTTTCTGACCATAATGGAACTAAATTAGAAATCAATAACACAGGGAAATCTTGAGAAATTCACAAATAAGTGGGAATTACACAACACACTAAAATATTTACTTTCCACTCACCTTTTTGGAGAAGGCTAAAAGGGTGCACTCCAGAGAAATTAGAGAATTAAACAAGGAAGGGAAAAACCTGTGCTTTGGGATATAGGAAATCCCACCCAAGATCTTGTCCAAAGGAAGTTCAGAATGACAGCTATCCATAGACCCAGGGAGCAATGAGATCGAAATTAGGAAAGAGGAGGGAGAATTTCCTAAGAAAAAAAATAAAAGTGATACATCATCTGGTATGTTTAAACACAGGCACATGATACAGGGAGAGATTTGAGATACCAAAGGATATGTTTATAGATAATTATGAGATAAAAGGGAGGTAATAAGTAGTACCAGCAAAAATAAAAAGTTGTATAAGAAGCATAATTATATCATACTATTTGGCTGTGCAGAGAACAATATTTTGTGTTGTTATAATAATGGTAATGACAGATTGATTTTTTAAAAAACTATGTGATAGCTGTGTTGGGAGGCTAAAAGTCTGTTGGTGTAGGAGAATTTATTATCTATCACAACATCGGTAAGTAATACATCTATTTGATAAGTCAAGAGGTAGGACCACACTGTCTTACTTAAAATAATGGAGGTTAATATCAGAATAAATAGTTTTCAAAAGCTAAAATTGTTGCCTCTGGATGTTACACTAGGAAAGTGGAATGGGAAAGGGTAGGTCAGGTGATTGCTAATCTCCACTAGATGCTCTCCTCATTCTTTGGGTTAAGACAAAATTCTATAGAGGTATTTTTTGATAAAATATTTAAGACAAAAAATTAAAGCAATTAAGCAGGAAACAGCTATATTTCCAATGACTCTCTAGTTTGAGGGCAGAATGAGGAAAATTTCTTAGAGTCGCTCCTTGGCATCTGAGCTGTAGAAGGTAAAGCAGAATATGCCCAAGGTGTAAAATGTAGACATACTTCCGTAGTGTTTAACTAAGTTTACTAGCTAGTAATATTGAGTTGTAAGGGTAATGACATTTAAAAAGTAATGACATTGCAATGAACAACTAATGGATTGGGGAGGGCATACCAAAAAACTTCAGTAATCAAAATAACATTTTAATATAATACTTTAAAAATCAAGATGAATGTGAAAATCTACAATGGGCAAAATGTCAAAAGTTTTCATGAAAAGACAAGACTGTAGTACGTATTTTTTCTGTGTGTCAGGCTCCAGTATGGCTCGGCATGGCACCGTTTAACAGATAGTAAGTGTTGCAGGTACTGGAAGAACAATAATCATGTCTGCTTTCTTATCCTAAAATTCTGTATGAAGATGAGCTGTTGGCACAAGGGAAAGTTTTTTGAAAACATACTGTATAAATGTCGGTTGCTTCAAATAATCTCCATAGTACTTTATCACCTGTTAAATCATTAACTCTAATCAAAGGTATAGTGACTTCTGGCAAAGTCTCCATCCTCTGTTTTCTTCAATGCTCTTAGCAAAATGAGTAGTTCTTAGGGATACCATTTTCTTTGCCTGCGACTGGTGTTTAATGTTATTAGCCGTCTGTTCCACTTCCCTTACTCCTCAAAAGTGAAGGGAAATTTGTCCAAATCCCCCTGTTGGTTTTTTTCCTGTGTTCACAGCTTGAACTGTAACAATGGGGATGGGACTAATATTTTCTGTTGGGAGACAGTGCACCTGTGAGAGCGTGAGCTCTAGAGCACCAAGATGTGGCAAGTGGTTGGGGACTTAAACCAGTGGGTAGTTGGTAGAAGAAATGGAGTTCATACTTCTGGATAGGCACCTTTCTCAAAGACCTGTTTCTCTCAAGGTCCATCTTTTTAATTGCTGACTTTGCACAGACTCCAAAAAACCTGCATACCATAATCTGAAAGGGAAGGTCAACCTAAAGGTCATGGGTTTTAAGGGTGCTACTTCAAAGACATTTATCTCCTTTACAAGGCCATTAGTCTTGGGTAATGGTCTATTGTCTTTCATCATCCCAACCTCTTCACCTGCCTGTTTACTTTGAGTCCAACCACAGAATTCAAGGCCCAGTACGAACTGGTGCTTTTTTGCTATTTCATGCTGGCCCAGTGGAAGGTTGTTCCCAGCCTGTGAAAGCAGTTGTCAGCTGTCGGAAGGAAATGCAGTTACTAGGGGAAGGATACGCTTTAGCTTTCAGCTAAAACATGGGAAAGAAGTATGAAGATGGTATTGTAGTTCGATGTGTAAGTCTAAACAGATATCAGAGACATAAATATCAACAATAAACATGGCTACATTGGTATAGCGCTGACCTACACATTTCATGTCAGCTGCCTCAGTGACTCCTCATTGTGACCCTATGAAATAGGTATTATTATTAGCCACTTTACAGATGAATAATTTTTCAAGGCTCTGGTAAGCTGCAGAACTGGTACTGGAACACAGGCAGTGTGGCTACAAAGTAGGGACCTTTAACTTCTCTGCTCTGCTATCTTGCGTATAAAAGAATAGTATAGCCATTTGGTGAATTATTATTTAGCCTCCAAAATAGTATAGAGTCTGTGTGGCAAATAAAGATGAAATACAAACTGCATGACCCTGGGTTTAAGCTGTATAAAATACATACAGTGTAGGTAAAGATGGTCAGAGGCCACGGACCCCAGATGGCCAAAATTAAAAAAAAAATCACAGAGCCAAAATATGGCAAGAAAAGCCATAGTAGAATTTGTAGTATGTATATAGTAGAATTTGTCTTGGAATATGTAGTGGAATTTGTGCGTTGTTGCTAAGAACTCTGTTCCTGATTCAGTTCCATTGCCCAAACTCAGGTTTGTCCCCAGATTTTGACTTTTTGCAGTGTTATGGAAGGGTTCTTAGGGAAATCTCTTGCTGGTGCATGTTCTCCAACTCCCTTTGGTTGCTTGGGTCACACATCGATTCACTCCCGCATGGCTGATACTCATCACATACTCCCTAGTCTCTGCCCTTGCGTAGCCCCCCTTCCCACAAACAACGATGAAAATAGTTCTTGTGGTTTGCTAGTGAGATTATGTTGATCATTTTCTCCTATTAGAAATAAGAACAAAATGTCTTGAACCCAGTTGTAAGAATGATTGTGACATAGAGATTTATTTCCTTAAAAAGCCTACCTTGATGTTGAGCATTGAGTAATACATAGAATTGTCAAATCAATGTTATACACCTGAAACTAATATAACATTGTCAATTATACTTTAATAATAAAAAATTAGGAGACAAAAAATAAAATAATAAAAAACCTACTTTGATTGATCAAATGGGTTATGTTTGATTAATACCTGTTGTAAACACAAATAAGGTAAACCTGGGTGTGAGCCTACAAGTAAAACACCAAGAACCTCTCACAGTTATGAATGAGGTGGTATTTGGAGGAATAGGTTGTATTGGGAGAAAAAGGAAATGATAGATTCCAGACAGAGTCAGTGATCAATCTATGTCAATCCATTCATCTATTCAGCAAATATTTATTGAGTATACATCATGTGCCAAGCACTGTGCTAGGTTCTGGGTATTCAGTGGTGATCATCATGGACAAGGTCCCAATATTTGTAGATTTTATCATATAATTAGTAATGGAAACAGATTTTAAACAATTAAATATAAGCCTATAATTACTAACTGTTGAGTGCCATGAAGGAAAAAGCAGAGCATCATGAGAGAATAATCTGGAGATCTACTTTAGACTGAGGACTCACAGAAAGTCCCCTGAAAAGATAAGACTTAAGATTTGACTTGAAGGATAAGAAAGGACCAGCCATACTAGAAGTCATGGTGAGCACACTTTGGGTGGTGGTAACAGCAGAACCTGTAAGGACCCTGAGATGATAGAGAAAAGTCCAAAGAGGCTGGAGTGTAGCTACTGAAGAGAGGAATAAGGCAGGTGAGGGTTGAGGTTCGGGTCACGAGAGAGTAGTGGATTTAATCACAAGTGCAATGGGAAACTAGGGAAGATCACTACTTGGAGAATAAACTTGAGAGCAGTAAGAATGAAAACGAAGGGGTTACTGTAGATGTCCAAACAAGAAATGGTAGACCTTTGCACGAAGGTGTTGGTAATGAAGATGGGGAAGAGAGAAAGAGCTGAAGATGTATTGTAATGGAAGAATTCTTGGAATTTGGATAAGGGACTAGATGTGGGAAGGAAAGGGAGATAACAGAATAATGTATTTGTCAGGTGGTAACTGCTGTGACAGAGAACCCCTTCCAAGTCTCAGTGATTTAACCACTAAAAGATTTTCTTGCTCCTATCACAGTCCAGTGTGGGTCAGCAGGAGAGTAAGGGAGGTCTGCTTCCCACATTGAGGTTCTTACATCTTGTGGAGTCTCCATTGTCAACAGGTGGCCTCCAAAATCACCAGGGACAGAGAGAGTATGGAAGACCACGTGGAACATTTCAGGGCCCATCTGGATATGGGGTGCATCACTTCTACCCACATTCCATTGGCCAGAGCTCAATAACAGAATCACTCTTAACTGCGGGGGCTCAGGGGTGCTGGCTAATATAGTCTGGCTGCCTGTTCAGGAAGAATATGAAAGAGGTTTGTAGCATTATCTCTGCCCCAAATGACTGCCTGTTTTTGACTTGAGCAACTGGCTGGATGGTGCTGGTACCATCTGTATACCAAGCTGGGGAGGACGAGGGGAGGAACAAGTTTGTGGGAAAAGATCAAGTAATTGGTTTTAGACTGGCTAAGCTTGAGGTGCCTAGTTGCCATCAAGGTGGAGATGTCAGGTAGGCAGTTTGATACTCAAGTCGTGAGTTCAGGTTTTGGCCAGATACATAAACCACTGGGAAGTGTCTACATAATTTGGGCAAGTCTCTGTGTATTGACTGTGTATTTCTCTGGCTATTTATTTACTTTACTTACTTACTTATTATTTATTTGTTTGTTTAGTAGATAGTGTCAAATTGATGGACATCATATCTAATGGAAGGTAAGAGGATTAAAATCAGAGAATATTTTGGTAAGGAAGTTCCATGATGAAATCCTTACCCTCTACATTCCTACTGAAAAACACGAGAACTTTTAATCTTCAATGTTCACGTAACATCCTGGAATTAAAAAAAAAATTGATCTAGATCCCATTTTACAGATGAAGGAACTGAGACCTGAAGAGATTCAGTGACTTGCTCAACACCAAAAAGCAAAAGAGTGGTTGAGTGAGGACCTAATACCACGGGATGTTCAAGCCAATGCTGTCCCAAATGCTTTAAGAACAAATACACTTTTGGGGGCGCCTGGGTGGCTCAGTCGTTAAGCGTCTGCCTTTGGCTAGGGTCATGATCCCAGAGTCCTGGGATCGAGCCCCACATCGGGCTCCCTGCTCAGCGGGAAGCCTGCTTCTCCCTCTCCCACTTCCCCTGCTTGTGTTCCCTCTCTCGCTGTGTCTCTCTCTGTCAAATAAATAAATAAAATCTTAAAAAAAAAAAAAAAGAACAGATACACTTTTTGTTCTGTGTTGTTTGTTTGTTTTGACCCCTTGGAATATATACCTCTTTAAGCCTAAGTGTATTTCCAAATTTTCCTGGAGACTTTAACACGGTTCCTAAACTCTGCACAAATTCATTCTCAAACACCTGTTAGAATTGGTTTTACTGCTTTCCGCTTCAAGGACTGCACCCAGTCCACATTGTTCCGTGGAAACCTTCTCCAGGAAACACAGCATTTGTTGGTTCTACTTAATTTAAGTTTTGTTCTGCTACTCTTTCTCCCTTGGTCTTGGAGAACACAGAGAACTTATGAGGCTAATTTAGGGCAGCTATGCTAAAAGTTGAAAGTAATGTTTTCTCTTTGCAGGAAACACCCCAGGGGCAGAGAATGCAGGAAATTGTGTGTCACTGTGATGAGAAACAAATGAAAGCCTTTACAGCAGACATGGCAGTCTCCAATTCCCTCGCGCGTCTATCACTATGTGCCATTGCAGATGTGTCGTATGGGCAACAGCCAACTGAGTGTCCAAAACACGAATTCTCCCCATTCCCTTCCTCACTATGTCCTCCACAGTAATTCCCAGGGATCCTAGGAGGCAGTGGATGTGCTCAGAAAAATAGTGTGAGCGCCTGTGTGACTTTTAAGATAATTAGAATAGGATGTAATGTATGACCCTGCATTAGGAAGCAACTCCCTCGAAACTATAGCATGTTCCCTTTATTGCGTGAAGGCCATGGTCATTTTATTCTACTCAGATATGGTTATCCTGAGGAGATCATTCCTGTTTCAGTTACCTGGAGAAAGAGGAATATCCTTAGGCAAGTAGTGGGAATTGAGTTGGAAGACTCTGGGAATGTAGGCTGGAGAAAGAACTCTTGGTTTTGTCTTTAAGGATTCCATGTGTCTGGGAAGATTTTCCTTTGACAAAGGTCAAAGGTAGCATCCATCATGAGAAAGCAATTGGGAGGTAGAAGAGATCTCAAATATTGTGTCTTCCAATGCTTTGGCCAGCCACAGTTTGTAAGCCAGATTCTTTAGATTCATGCTGCTTTCTGAATTTATTTTCTCTTTGTTATACCCCAGAAGCAAGGTATTTTGGGCACACTTGGCCAGTTGGCCACTTCCCGCGGAGCAGGGAGCCCGACCCCTGGGGCTCGATCCCAGGACCCTGGGATCATGACCTGAGCCGAAGGCAGACGCTTAACTGACTGAGCCACCCAGGCGCCCCAACACACTTGGCCAGTTTTAAATGAGTGAACATTTTCTCCTGAGGCCAGAGATAATCAAGGAGAGACCCTGATGCAGTGGTTCCATCTGGGGGCAATTTTGCTTCCCTGGTGACATTTCTCAAGGTCTGGAGACATTTCTGATCATCACAACCGGTGGTGCTGGTGCTGGTGGCGGTTGTGGGGGGTGCTACAGGCATTTAGTGATTAGATCTGCTAAACATCCTGCAACACCCAGAACAATCTCTACTGCAAAGAATTATAAAGCCCAAAATGTCCACAGTGTCAAGACCGAGAAACCCTGCTGAAAAATAAAGATGAGCCTGAGGGGAACAGAGTTGGTGGCATGTGGCCCAGCTGTTGCCAACTTCCAGATTTTCCTTCCAGGGCTACCTTTGGACATTCTGGGTTTTTATTGCTATTGAGATAAGTAACATTTCCTTGCTCCAGTCTTAGGTAACATGCTTCTCCTATTCCCAAATCAGAGAAACCTCCCTGGTTTCCTCCCTTCTTCAAGTCATTAATACCAAATATTTATTGAGCTTAAACCAGTCCTATAAACTAAACTATGCCCTGGGGAGACAAAGAAATTTGAGATGTCCCTTCCCGGAAATGATTAAAGCCTCAGTTGGGAATTCTGAGCTGTCACTGTCTTCACAAAAGTCCTTTATAAAGGAATTTGAGGATTGGGGAACAATGGGCATTACCTCCCACTGTGATCAGGGAGACTTCAATCTTCTCCTGGGTTATTCCCAGACTCAGAAAGTCATTCTCCAAGTTTATAACAAATACCTGGGACATTAAGACATTTATAGTCCTCTTAATCTGACCAATCATGCGATCTAAAAATAGCAGTATTAATTGTGCATGATTCTCAGATTGTGTTCTACTTTCATTTCTTCGTGGGATCATTTTCATCACTCGACTACATTTTGTTCATTGTTTTCTCCCTTGAGAGGCTGAGGATTGACTTATTTCTTACAGAAGACCTGCTTTAAGAGCGTTATTTCTGAATCTTGTTTTCTTTAAAGGAGAAAGGCAGGGTTGGAGGAGGCCAAACATTCCTGGGGACCGTTATTTGCCAATTATGAACAGACCTAGATTTTCAGTATGTATTTATATTACTATCCCCCTTCACATACACATACAAGAGCAGAAAATGCTGTGCACCCTCACATGGGGAGTGGGGTGGGAGGGCAAAGACAAATCTATAATCCGACAATTTGTATAAATTATAAAAGAAATAAGAATATGTAATTTAGCATAAAAATTAATATAATACTAAGTGACATCTTGGTATTTTAGAACGGTATGTGGTTTTTCCTACAAATATAATACTTACCTCTGATTTCTGTATATGCATTATTTTGCTTACTATTTATTTGTTTAGGTTTATACAGTAGACTTCCCCCCTTTGTGTTATTGGCCACATGTAAAATTTGAAGTTTAAACTTTGATTCTGACTAATTTACTCACAAGAATGCCAAAAGTTATTATTTCTACAAGGTAAATTGTAGTATATTAAAGAATTATTCAGCCAAGATCTCATGAATAAACAAGTAAATTAGACTAAAGCCATTCTTTTCCCAGAAAAGGGTTTTAAAGGTAGAAAATAATCAATTGCTTATATGATTTTCATAGATCTAATATACTTTTTTACGATAACTTTCCCCTCTAAAATATAAGCAAATACCCCTTACCTTTCTCCGCAGTTGGGACTTCTGTGTAAAAACAAAATATAAAATAAAGAAGTCAACAAAGAAAAAAAATAAAGTTGGAAAATATATCCATATGCAGTAAGGAATGAGACATTTTGGAGATTGGGGAGTTAGTCTGAAAACCTGATCACATAAGATAATTCGGTTAAGATGACTTCCTCAAATATTTATTGAGTGCCTATTACATATACTAGAATTAAAATAAAATATGATTTTAACCAAGAAATCAGTGTAATGATTTGGATCCATTAAAAAATTCAGTTTAAATTTAATAACCCTGTCATGAGGGTGCCTGATAATATTTCCTGGCATCAATACATCAACAAATTAAAATTAAATTAACAAACATTTAATTAACAAACTAAAATCAACAAATAGTTAAATAGCTACTATGCATAAGCAACTGTTGTAACACGATTGGGGTGGAGTGGGGTTAGGAGGAGACGTAAAGATGGATAGCAGTAGGCTCTTAACCTCAAGTATCTTACAGATTAGGCCATTTTGGAGTTAATTCATTCCCATTATTGTAAACTAGTGTGATGGTGTGTGTATGTTGGGGTGTGTGTGTGTTGGGGTGTGTATGTTGACGTGTGTTGGTGTATGTGTGTGGCATGTGTGTGTTGGTATGTCTGGTGGGGTATGTGTGTGTAGGGGGTGTGTTTTTACAATGTCATTGTCATACTAACCAGTGAAATGGGTCCAACTGAGGAAGAGATGGACAGGAGAGTAATACCAACCTTTCCTTGTAAATTCCTCCTTTAAACTACTCACAGGAGGGACAGAGAAGGTTAAAGACCTCTGGTAAAAAATTGAGATTTGTTTAGAAACCATAAACAATTACAGATATCTGAAGAGTTGTTGAAACAAAGGCCAAAGCAAGAAATACATACTCTACCACGTATCAGGCAAGCGATAGTAAATTGCAGCAGAGGATTACTTGTTTTCTCACCGCACCCCTGCACTCTCCCTTACGGTGCCCCGACCCCAAAGTATGAATACCAAGAGAGAGAGGGAAGGTATCTGGCTATTTACGTGAAAAATGACTCTCCCCTACAATCACCTTCTGTCAATAAAATGCTTATTTTCTGACATGTCAATTAGGTGATTCATAATCCAGATGACCATCCCCTTCCATTTAGTACTGTTGGACTGGGTTAAATGTCTTAAGTGTTTACCCTTTACGACCAGTGGCTTGGATCTGTTCTCAGTCAAACTGGGCCACTCTGACATGTTTGCCTGTAGGATTTCTCTTGAGGTAAAGTAACCATTATTATCAGATTTTAAACTGAACGGCAGATTAGGACAGTGGCTTTACCATCAGCAGTGAAGAATGCTTGTTATACAGTACCATGTATCCAC
Organism: Mirounga leonina; assembly: GCF_011800145.1. NCBI lineage: Eukaryota > Metazoa > Chordata > Mammalia > Carnivora > Phocidae > Mirounga > Mirounga leonina. Next base: position 42,935,777 of record NW_023270415.1, on the reverse strand, counting down.
AATAGGGAGTTTGGAGGAAGAGTTCAATGCATAATAAAGAAGCCTGTAATTTACAGAACTACGTGAGGGAGGCTTATGAGGCAGAGCTTCGTACTTCAAAGGGATTGTCTGTTTTTCAAATGCCCAGTTATTAGGGAGGGATGATTTGTCCTAGCATCTAAAGCTAATTTTAAAAGATCTGACTGATAATGAAGTAATCATTTTTTAAAATTGAGATGCAGTTCACATACCATAAAATTCACCATTTTAAAGTATACAATTCAGTGATTTCCAGCACGTGAAGTAATCATTTTTAAAAAGATTGGTGAGGATTGGTGTAGGATAGCCATGTTGCATTTTTCATTCATAAATATACCCAGTTATACCTAACAAATATTAAATGATTGCAGTGTTAACATACCAGAATGCTCCTTTGTAATTCTCCAAAGCACTCTACAAATAAAGAATAGGTTTCTCTTCTACTGAAGGCATGAATTATTAAACAATTTTACAGTTAAAGTTAAAGCATTTTAAGCTTTAATTCTGAAGAAAGGCAGATGGACTTTAAAATACCCACTTCAAATTTCTTTACGGAGATGGTGTTTGGAGAACATTTGAATGGAAAACTTTTAAACTGTTCTAGAAACTAGAGAACATAGTTTTTGATAGATAAAAATAAAGTTTTGGAAAAACATTTTTTTGCAAATAGGCTGAATTTCAAAGAAGACTGCTTTTCATTATTTTGGAGTAGATGTATGAATAACAGGGAAATTTCAACTTTAAAATGTCAGAATGCTATATGAGTAAAACAGGCTGAACAAATAAGCTGATGAGAGACTTCTGGGTAAATTAGTACAACATACAAGATAAAATTTAGTAGAAAAAAGAAGATAAAAAATTGTTTTGGCTGAAAGTAGATCTTCTTAACCAGCGAATCTCAGCTAGAGGTGGAGGCATGTTCCCAAAGAGATAAATACAATTTCACTGAGGCTCTTTCACATTATAAGCTCTCTGCACAACCTTCCCACCCCTTGCCCACCAAGATTTTCATGTGTCCTCCTGGTACGTGGTGAGTAACAGCCTCCTCTCCACTGGAGACTAGACAAAGGAAGATAACCAATGCTTTTCCTTTTTCTTTTTCTTTTTTACAGAAAAAACTTTTAATTTAAATCACACTCAAAATCTGTAACAATTTCGTGAAGAGTTAAGAATCACCTCTGCATTATCTGTGAAGAAAAAAGCTTACTAAGTAACTGCAGTAAACATTTTAGAGAAAGTATTTTATTTAACCTACTTAAGAGCCTCACTCGTTTACAAGCATATTGGAACTATCATTTACCTAGGAAGAATGCTGTTCTATGTCACACTATAGCTAAAGCACCTGGGGTGGGGGAGAATTTGATAAATAAATTTGGGACACATCGAGTTCAATAGATGGAAAGTATTTTATGTTCCACATGATTTCTCAGATATTTTAATTTACTGTTGACACGCCAAGAGTGGCGTGTCTGATGAGTAAACTGCCATTTCACTGGTGTTTTCTTTGTAAAGTTGTGGAACATCTTTTTATCTTGCAGTTTTTTTCTGTACATTGCCTGTTCATATTCCTTACCTATGTCTCTATTGGATTGTTGGTCTTCTTCTCACTGCTTTTTTTAATTTTAATTTTTTTAAAGATTTTATTTATTTATTTGACAGAGAGAGACACGAGAGAGGGAACACAAGCAGGGGGGAGTGGGAGAGGGAGAGGCAGATTTCCCGCAGAGCAGGGAGCCCGATGCGGGGCTCGATCCCAGGACCCTGGGATCATGACCTGAGCCGAAGGCAGACGCTTAACGACTGAGCCACCCAGGCGCCCCTCACTGCTTTTTTTTTTAGCAGTTCATTCCTTTCTATTACACATATTGCAAATATTTTCATTCTGCAATTTGTCTTTTAATGTTAGTGTTTTTTTGAAACATAAGTTTTTATTTTTGAGTAGTCAAACTGACAGTCTTCATTCTTATGACTGCTGGGGTTTGTACTTTAGAAAAGCCTGCCCCCTCCCCAAGATTATAAAGATATTTTTCTATATTTTCTCTAACAATTATATAATACAGTATTTAAAATATTTCAGTGCCCAAAAAGCTTTCTTCAGTGATAGAAATGCTTGATATTTGGGACGCCTGGGTGGCTCAGTCGGTTAAGCATCGGTTAAGCATCTGCCTTCGGCTTAGGTCATAATTCCAGGGTCCTGGGATCGAGTCTCGCATGAGGCTCCCTGCTCAGTGGGGAGCCTGCTTCTCCCTCTGCCTGCCGGTCCCCCTGCTTGTGCTCTCTCCCTCTCTCTCTGATAGATAAATAAATAAATAAACAAAATCTTAAAAAAAAAAAAGAAATGCTCGCTATTTGCCCATCCACTATGGTGGTAACTAGCAACATGTAGCTATTGAACACTTAAGATGTGGCTAGGGGGAACTGAAAAACTAAAGTTTTATTTTTATTTAATTCTAATTAATGAAAATTTACATTTAAATACCCACATGTGGGTACAGGCTACATACTGAACAACACAGAGATCTCTATATCTGAAATTTGTTTTCATGTGCACCATGAGGTAGGGAGTTTTTTCTATATGACTGTCCAATTATTCTAACACTATTTGTTGAAACACTCTTACTTTGAACCAATCAATCAATGTGGATTGATCTGAAAAGTCACTTATATCAGATGTCAAATTCCCATGTATATTTAGATATATTTCTGGACTCTCATTTGTTTCATTTATCCACTTGACCATTCTCAAGCCAATATATCATGTTTTAAAATACTCTTTATCTAGCTGGTAAGGCAGATCCTTTGTCATTCTTCTTCTTTTTCGAAATTTATTGGTACCTCTTGCATATTTTCTTTTCCAGGTAAAGTTTAGAGTTGGCTTGCCAACTTCTATAAAATAGTCTCTTAGAATTTTGATGTGGATTTCAATGAATTTATAGATCCATTTGGAAAATTATTGACATATGATATTACTCTTTCCCTCTAGCTATTCTATTTTTAGTCTATAATTCTACTCCTATGTTTATTTTTTGTTAGATCATTCCTAGCTATTTTATAGTTTTCGTTGCTGAGGCAAAGAGTCTCTTTTTTGAATTAAATTTGGGGTATAAGAAAGCTAGATTTTTGCACATTGATCTCATACTGTCTATCTTGCTGGATTGTCTTAGTTTTAGTCTTTATTATCTTTGAGTTTCTAGGTAATCAGTTACACTGTCTTCAAATAATGCCAATGTTATTTCTTAGTTTCCAAATTTATACTTCCTCTCTCTATATATTTATCTTATTGCATTGGCTAGGAGATTGAGAACAAAGTTCTTAAACAAAGTAATGACAATTGGGAATATTATTTTCTTTTTTCTTTTTGGGACTGCTTTAAATGTTTAATTATTATATGGGTAGCTTGCTTATTTCCTTGCTCATTCTGAAGTCTTCCCCATTTCAGTAAATGGCACCTCCAAATTTCTAATTCTGGCTAAAAGCTTTTCTTTTGTTCTTGACTCTAGTCTTTCTCTCAAATCTTACACCCAAATCCATATAAAAATTCTGCTGGCTCTACCTTCAAAATACGTGCAAGGAGCTTTTCACTATCTCCTTCACTTCTAGCATCTGTGCATTGATTCAAGCCATTGTCATCTCTTGCCTGGATTGTTGCCTTAGCCTCCTATTTGGTCTCCTTAGTTTTGCTTTTGTTCCTAACACAGCATCCAGAAAAATTCCTTAAGTTTATAATTCGGATCATGTCTCTGCTCAAATCCTTCTGAAGATTTCCCAGCTCATTCAGAGCAAAAGCTGAAGTTCATACCACGTCCTCTAAGGTCCTGTATGGTCAGACTTCCTTATCATCTCTTTGACTCATGTTTCTTACTCTTATTGTCCCTCCCGCCTCCCTTTGAGGCTTTTGCTTAAACGTCAGCTTTTCGATAAACCCTTCTCTGACTACTTCGTTAAAACGTTCACAACACCCTATTCCTTCCTATCCTACTTCTCTGCTTAGTTTTTCTTGACAGCTCTTGTTGCCATCTGACATAATCTCTATTTTATTTATTTGCTTGTTGTCTATCTTCCCCCACTAAAATGTAAGCTCCACGAGGGCAGGGCTTTCTTCTGTTTCATTTACTACTTTACCACATCCACATGGCCTAGAAGAGTCCTTGGTGCATACCAATGGCTCAATGTACGTATGATTTTTCTCCTTAATTCTGCTAATATTAATTCAGATTTAAATGAATGTTTAGCCGTAATTGTGATCCTGGACTAAACTCTCATTGGTCTTGAATATTTTTTATACTCTGCTGATTTTGAGTTGATATTGTTTGATTTATGTTTTTGCCTTTTTTTTTTTTCTTAAGGGAGAGCAGTTGATAGTTTTCTGTTTGGTTTATAATTATTCAGTTTTTATATCAAGATTATAGTTGTCTCATCAAATAAATTGAGGAGGAGCTTTCTTTCTACCTTTATTCTATGCTTTATAACCATATATATAATAGTCTTTTCATTAGATGTTTTGTAAAGTTTGTGTATAAAAACCAGCTGGACCTAGTATGAAGCTTAGAGTCCTTCTGTGGAGATTGATCTATTCAAATTCTCTAACTCTTGATTTAATTTTGATAAAATCTTCCATCTAATTGCATTTTTAAAAAAGATTTTGTTTATTTATGAGAGAGAGTGAGAAAGAAAGAGCATAAGCAGGGGGAGTCGCAGAGGGAGAGGGAGAAGCAGGCTCCCCGCTGAGCAGGGAGACCACAGACTCAAACTCAAAGACTGAAGACTTGGGGCTGGATCCCAGGACCCCAGATCATGACCTGAGCCAAAGGCAGACGCTTAACCAACTGAGCCACCCAGGTACCCCTTTATCTAATTACATTTTAAAATTTATATATATAATTGCTGTCTTGCTGTCTTTTTGTTTTTAATGATATTTGAGTCTTTTCTCTTTTTTTGCCTACAAAAGCTTGTTTATTACATTAACCTTTTAGAAGCTTCGGCTTTATCTATTATTTTCTCTTTTTATTAATTTTTTCTTTCAGCTTAATTTGCCTAAACTCTCGTGTTGAATGTTTAGGCCTTTATTTTTAGTTTTTCTCTTTCTTGTTTTTTAAATGAGTATATTTAAGTGTATAGAAAGCATTTGAACTGCATCACAAAGAATTTGATAGCTTGTTCTCTTTGTCATACATTTCTACATAATCTGTAGTCTCCATTTTAATTTCCTTTTTTTACTCAATAATTATCCAGAAGAGTGTCTTAAAATTTCCAAATCACATGGATAGATATTATTTTTTATGTATCCTTTTGTTATGTTTATTTTTATTTTACTATACTCAGAATCAGCACCCTGCATGCTTTCTTTGTAAAACATTTAATGAGATTTAGCCTTCGGCTTGATGATGAATTTTTTTCAATTATGTCATGGGTATTTAAGAATATATATTTTCTTCCTTTGTCATGTGCAAAGTTTTATGGTTATCACTTAGGAACTGCATGATAGTTTGGTATTCAGAACCTCTGAATGATTTATTGATTTCAGAGCCAAGAGTTTTAGGATCTCCTTGCAGGACTGTGATTTGCATTTCCCATCATTTCCATTCTTTAGGTATCAAAACTTTGCTGTTAAGTATGTGGCCATTGACATGATAAAGACCTACTATTCTTGATCTCTACATTTTCTTTGTGGAGTGTTACTTTTATTAAAAGGCAAAATAATATTTTTTGCCATTGTTATTTTGTCTTGAATTCCATTTTGAGTAAATTAGCAGAGCGCTATGATTGGCTTAGTTTCAGTAGATGCCCACTCTGAGTAGGATTAGGTAAGACTATGTGACATCCAGAGTAGCCATGGGGGCTAGGGTTTTGGGCAAAGGGAGCAAGGGATTAGGTCTCAGGAAAACAAAGAGGGGACTGCTGCCCAGTGTCACAGATGCCCACCAAATTTTACTCTACCATAATGTAACATGGGGGAAATAATATAAGACATCAGATACAGGAATGCATGAATTAATTTCACTGTTCACTTTTCTCAAATAAACATCCCCATTTGGAAAGCTTTCTTGATTTCAAAGGGAATGAAGCCAGGTCCATGTCTTGCAATCCTTAGATGACTGGGTAAATACAAAAACCTGAGGTGTTAATTACTCCTAAAATCATTAGGGAAAATAGAAGCACATGTAGCAACTCTCAGAAGGGAATTGATTGGGTCTACAGAATAGAATTCTAAATTCTTAAAAAGAGAAGCTCATAAAAATGTCGCCTTGTAAGCTGAGGCACTTTAGCAGTACTGAAGTGAAGGGGAATTTCAGATTGTTCATTCATCAGGCTTTCCACTCAAACCTGTGTGGTGTATTTTGCAATGTGGCTCAAACAGCCATACTTTCTCAATAAGTACTCTTGCAAAGCAAACCTTGACTCATGTGGAATAAAAGGCAAGGGGGAATCACAGAACCATGTAATTTAAAGCTAGAAGAAAGGGAGGAAAGAGGAGAGTTTTTTTTTTTTTTTTAGTTAACCTGAATTATGGAAGATATTTAAATACATGTAATTTTATAAACCTTAAGAACATGTTGTGAACTAAGATACAAATAGACCTCAGTAAGAAAAGTGGGGCAGGGAAGAATGACAATTTACCTGGGTTTCACATCACAAAATGAGATGGTGTAATGAGAGATGCAGCAACCTCCCTCAAGAATTTTAACTAGTCCTATATGCCCTCTTGGGAAATACGTGCTCCTGGCATTTGAATATATTGCATTGTAATTAGTTTATTTCATGAATCTCACTTATTAGCACACAGACTTTGAAGGGAGGTCTGTGTCATTCATTTTTGTGGCTGCCTTGCTTAGAGGGCCAAAAAGTTCCCAAATCATGGTGCTCAACCAAAGTTCGCTGAAAGACTGAATGAATAATTAAATAGAGAGGATTTATGTAGACTGGTCAAAATCCAACATACCTCTGTCTCCAAATATTCCAAACTGTTGGTGGATGAAGTAATCAAATTAGGTATGAAAATTATCTAAAGTGTCTGTTTTTAGCACAAACTCAGAGACAGCAGGGTCCAGCTTAGAACTTTCTGTGTCACTCATCAGCATGGGACTGCATGAGAACAGAGTTGTAGAAATGCTCCCAAGTCCTCCCTTAATCCTTTCCGTCCAGCCTGGGTAACCTCGAATCCTGGTGTGCTTGGGACAGTCCCAGTTTATGCTGTTGTCTCAGTGTAATTATTATTAGTGTCCCATTTCAAAAGTGTCTCGTTTGGAAAATAAGTTATATGGTCATTCTATTTAGAGCGGTTTTTACAACCTTATGTTCCTGAACCTATATGCCCTTCAAATATTGGAGATTCTGTTGTATTAGAATAGGGCTTTTTTTGGACCAAGGTGAATGCTTTTCTTGTGCACTTCTGCAGAAATGTCTTGGAATCATGGGAGAGTCAAATTTTACAGCTTTGGGAGATGACATCTTTGGTTGCCTCATCATGCTAGGACAGTTTTGGCTTGAGCAAGACTCCAAGGGGCCAAAATATCTTGGTGCAGTTTTTAAATCTGAGCCACTCTGCTCACTGCTTGACATTTGACCCATTTGAAAAGGAAGAAGTATCAGGTTTCTCCGAAGCTTTGAACATGAAATTCTCCCACATTCTGGCAAAACCCATTGCCAAGGGAACTGACATACAAGTGACAAAGGCAGTGATGACAATTTAGAGCTTCATATGATTTCAACTCCCAAGTATCAGGTGGGTGGTAAAGGTAGTTTAGAGACCTGTAATGATGACTGCTTTATGCCCTGACCTTTTGTACCCACTTTTCTTCCTCCCCTACCCCCACCCAGTCAGCCAGCCTGTCCCTACTCTGTCTGCTTGTTAGTGGTACGTTCTTATTAACCTGAGTCATAACTGTAGTTACTAAGTCAGATATTTGTTCAAAACACATTTATCAAATACCTGTCATGTACTAAAACTAGGAACATATAGATTTTTCAAAAGGTCTCTGCATTCTGGGAACTCACATTCTAGAAATTGAGACTGAAACATTGGTAGATCATTAAATTGTAGTATGATAAGGGCCATAATGGTGGTCTATCCAAAGGGTTATGGAAACTTTGAGGCAAGAATGATTGATTATGTGTTAAGCTTGAGGTATTCTGTCAGATATTCAAGCACAAATGCCTTGTAGGCAGCTAGGAATATGGACATGGGACTCAAGAAAGAGGCGGGAACTAGAGCTAGAGAATTTTGTCATTTATTAAGAGGTCCTAGTTGGAGTCTACCAGAATGGCACACAGTGTAGCATAGAGTTTAAAGATGCAGGCTCTGGAGTAAAATCCTGTTTTGGTAAGATACAAAAAAGAGCGTTTTGCTTCTCTTTTTGATTTGTCTTAATTATAGTTTATGTTAAATCATTTTTGTTTGGTGGTATATAGATGTCATGTCATATGTCAATTTGACAAATATGTCAATATGACAAACTCAAATTTTCCTTTTATTGAGTAAAGGATATTATTTGATTTCTATTAAAATGGCTGAAATGGATTTACTCCATTATATATCATTAATGCTTCTTTAATGAGATTCCATCTATCTATCTATCTGGAACAATTGAATGTGTTATTTTCCTAAATGGGGATGATGGAGATAAAGATTCTGGTGGTGAGGAAAAAAATCTGTTACGTAAATGAATACATCATGGAACTAGCTCCAAAACATCTATTGTTCTATAAATATTCCCTCTTATCTCAAGGTGTGTGAGATAAGGCAATCTAGATTTTATCTTAGAAATGACTCAGGAAAGCTAATCCTGATTGGAGACATCTGGCCAAAGAATGCTTATCTCCCCTACCCCTTTTTACCCTGAAGGCACAGAATAAGAATGATACTAAGTCTTCTGCCCAGCGTCTCTCAAAGACCTAAATCATTGGATAGTTCTTCAGTCCCGTAATCACCATCCAACTCCCCAAGGCCAGGGATCATGAAGTTTTCTGATGAAAGAAGATTGGAGACATTACTTGATTGAAATGACATAGGAAGGCAGTGTACAACCTGGAACAGTATGCAAGACTCTCTTCAAGATCCTTTTTGTTTTTTGGGGTTTTTTTGTTTTTCCCAAAATCCTTTTTCAATGATGTTTTTGTTTAGGATGTGAATGGTTGAAGATACAGAAATGATTTACTTTAAATAGCCTTGAAGGAGAAAACAGTTGGGAGATGTTGTATGTGTTTATATGTCCTGAGTCAATCTTGAATGCAGAAAGTAAATGTTAAACTTTTCAGAGATATATGGTATTATTATTATTATTATTATTATTATTATAACAACAACAAATAGTAACAACAACTAGAATGATATTAATAGCGGATGGTTACATAGCAAGTACTGTGTGAACCTATTCTTCTAACCACTTACTTAATCCTCACAATCAAAACCTTATAAGGTAGGGATATTATTACCCCCATTTGACATACGATAAATCAGAGGTAACATATTAAAAGTGCTCTTGAAGCAAATTTGGGATTCTAAATTGATTAAAATAATTCTATCTCAGGGCCAGTTTTTTCTTATAGGTACATGAGAAATGATAATGGGAATTATCAGGAAAATTCCGTATCAAAAAAATGTTTTAAAGCTTACTTTTCATGGCAAATTAATATATATATTTGAGATTTTTTTCATCTCTTGACATAGGGTTTGTATTTGACTTATGAATGGCACAAAGAAACACATTCTAATTAAGTTGTGAATCCTCTTCTGGATCACTTAGTCTTGGGTTCAGCCAAACACATGCTTTTTCTGCACCAATCTGGGACTTAAGCAGGAGCGAGGAGGACCCTCAAGTAATCTCTTTAGTAATAAATCACCGCAGATACTCAAGAGCTTGCTATATTTCAAATAATATTTATCAAGGGATTGACGAAAATATCCACTTTTAGAAGTCCTCAGAGAGTTTGAAACTTGGTCATATATTTAAAATTGAGTCCTGGGGACTTTAAAGCATGTTTTTGCTTCTGTTTATGGTTTTGGAAGGGGAAAGAAAAGCCATGTAATACATTTTCCTTACCCTTTCAGGGAGGAATGAACAGTTCTGTGTTCCTAATTTAAGCATTTTTCTGCACAGTCTTGATGACTGGGTCAAGTCGGTCTGATGAATCAAGCCTTGGGTTGGATGGGCAGGAAGTGGCTGCCTCAGGACGCCAGCACGCTGGACGCTCTGTGCCGAAGCGTGAACATCAGAATGACAGAGCTCATGCTCTGTGGGTGACTGATAAGAGGTCAAGGTGTGTAGGCAAATGAATACCAGGGCTGAAGTGAGAAGCTCAGGATTGGAGCACCAGTTCTCTAATATAGTGGGAGGGTGGCTGTGAACAAATGGTCTGAGGTCTTGGGTTTTTCATTAAGAAATGGTAAGAGTATCTAGCTTACCATGCAAATATTTAAAAACTATTAAGTGATCCATTAATATTTTATTGATGGTAAAATTTTTAACAGACTATTTGTTCTGTGAATATCTATTGAGGGACTACTTTGTGCTAGGCAAAGTTCTAGGTACTGATGATACAATGAGTGAGTGAGTCTTTCTAGTGGGGAGGACAACTTCTGAGGGTCAGGAACCCAGAAGTGGCTTAGCTGGCAATTCTGGCTCAGGCCTCTCAGGAGATTGTGGTCAAGGTGTAAACTCTGGCTTTGGTCATCTCAAGCCTTGACTGGTCTGGAGGACCAACTCCCAAGCTCATCCGTGTGACTGTTGGCAGCAGGCTTTGATGCTTTAGCACATGGGACTCTCCATAGGACTGCTCACTACATGGCACCTGGTTTCCTCCAGAGCAAGTTATCCAAGAAAGAAGAGAAAGAGAGACCAGGATGGAAGCTGTGGTATCTTTTATAACCTAGTCTCAGAGAAGTGACACATCATCACTTCAGATCAACCCTGCTATACGGTGGTGTGGAACTACTGAGGATGTGGATAGCAGGAGGTTAGAATCACTGGGGCCATCTTAGATGCTCGTTATCACAATATCGTAATACATGCAGTAAAAAGTGCTGCAAAAGTAATAAAGTGCTGTGATAGAGAATGGCAGAGGGTCGGGGCCTAATTTAGATAGCCTTTCTAAGAAGGTGACCCCTAAACCGGGATCTTCCAGCAGCCATAGGAAGATCCAGGAAGAGGCACTGCAGGCAACAGCGGATACGAAGGCAGGGAGGTGAAAGAGGTGAGTATTTTCTGGGGATTGTTAGGAGGATAGTGTGAATGAATAATGGTGAGGGGAGAGAGTGTGGGGGCTGGAGATACCATTGGAGGGTCAGGCAGGGGCCAGATCACATAGGCCATGTCACCATAGTAAGAGTTTGCATTTTTTTTTTTTTCAAAGAGCAATAGGAAGTTATTCAAAGGCTTTAGGTGAGACGTAGGCATGACCTGCATTTTAAAAAAGATCTTTCTGGCCCTTTCTGTAGACTGGATAGAGAAAGAGCAGGAGTGGAGGCAGGGAGACTAGTTTTCAAGTTATTTTAATAGTTCACAGCGAAGGTAAGAGGGGATGGTGCCAGGTACAAGCTGGTGACAGTGAAGGTGAAGAGTGGTGGGCAGTGAGGGCTATAATTTGGAAGAGGAGCTTTCAGGATGTGCTGATGGATGGAAATTACTCTTTACGTGTGTGGGGGGGGGGGTAGGTGGGAGGTAAGGACAGGATCAAGAATGAATCCCAAGTTTCTATTGGTACCATTTACTCAAAGGGAGAACAATGGGTTGCAAGGGTTTGGTTGGGTTGGGGGGTGAGTAGATGGGTGTTGGAGAGGATTAAGAGCACCTTTTCATCTGTGATGTCTTTGAAATGGCTATGAAATACAATTAACAAGAAGGCAGTGGTACATATGAAAACAGGTCTATGAATTTGGGAATCATTAACAGAGGTGTTTTTAAAGCATGGAATGAATGAAATCCTCTAAAGAGGGTGTAGATGGAGAAGCAAAGAGCCCATAGAAACCTAACTTCATCCTGGGGATAAATAGATGACTCCAGCCATCACCACTGTCACTCCAGTCTTTCCCATGAGTGCCAAGAATATGGATTAAAGAAAGGAATGAAAGACCCAAAGGAAAGGAAGGGAAAGGAAGGAAGAGAAGGAAAGAAAGATCTGTCAGAGGAGGAGCCAGCTAAGATAGCAGAAAGGAGTGTCTGTGAACTGAGCAGAAAACAAGATGAGGGTGACACCCAGGATAAAGAAGAGGAGAGAGTGGTCAACATGTCCAAAGCTCTTGAGACACAGAAGTGTTCTTTGGATTTGTTTACAAGGAGATCGTTGGTGACTTTGCCAAAGGGGTTTTTGGGAAATGATGGGTGAAATCATAGTGGACAAGAGATTAGGTGGGAAATGTGGAAGAAAAGATTGGGTAAGTAGCAACTCTTCCAAAACTTTTGTGCAAAGGGAAAAGGGAATACAGTGGGAGCTGAAGGACAATGTGGGAATGAGGGGTGTGTGTGTGTGCGTGTGTGTGTGTTTCAGGATGCTCTTTCATTTGGAAAGGAGAGAGAGAGACTTTTGATGCATGAAAGAGAGCAAGATTGAGTGAGCAAGAGAGAACAAGAGAGGATGACATCTAGATAATACACGAGGCAATATAAACAAAGAAAAAATTAGCTTAAACTTTTAAATTCTTTTGTTCTTTTCACTCTACCCTCCTCGACTAAAAGAGATTTTAAAAGTTGATTTTTGCCAGATTTATTTAGAATGTGGTGGTACTTTCTTCTTTCAGTCTTTGAGTAATTTTTTGCCCAGAAGCCTGAGTTACTCATCCTGAGTCTGACTCATGCCTGGATGGAGGATCTTAAAAAATAACCCCAGCTGGGTGTGGAATAATATCTTCTACACAACACAAAGGTCTTGTGATACTCCGTGTGGTAAAACAAAGGGACCACCTGAATGGAAAAGAAATAGAATTTTCTTGGTTTGATGCCAGTCCGCTGCTTGAAGGTAAAAGGCAACAAGACGGGACAGAGACCTTGCTGTCATGTCCTGGAGATCCTCAGTACTCCCAGTTGCCAGGGTCCTTGCTCCTCTGTAGGATGTATTATGAAAATACCAGTCAAGTTACTAGGAGAATTAGCTTGTGTAGTAGCGTATTCGATGAACTAGTTTTATTCTTCTTTTCCTCCCTTCCCCTCTCCTCTCTCTCCTTTAATTCTTTCTTTTGTTCTTTCTTTGATACATGCTCTTGGCACTCACGGGGAGGATTGGAGTGACAGTGCTGACGGCTGAAGTCATCTATTTATCCCCAGAATAAGCACAGAATAGGCAAGAGATTACGCAAATTGACATGGATTGTGCCTCCAAAAATACTTTGGCCTTAATCGGGAAGGAGGGTGCTTGTGCTGAGTATTGACCTTTCCTGTGCCTGCCTGGACCCCACCCCCACCCCCACCCCCACCCCCTGTCAGCGAGAGTGGTGGTAACTTATACTGAGGACCAGGCATTATGCTGGGCATGCGTTATCTCACTTAGTCCTCCTCAGAGGAGTTCTGAGAGGTAAGAATTCTCATTCTCAGCTTCCTGAGATATATTTAGTAATTTGGCTGAGCCTGGATTATATTTATGTATTTTTAAATACCTTTGTTCTTTCCATGAAGCATGTAGGATAGTGTTAACTAACGGTGGATAAAAAAGTGCATCGAAAGTCAGGATGGTCTTTGGTGACTCATTCACTCAGGACCAAAGCCTATTAGCTCTCAGCATATTTGAGTCCCTGGAGTCCCTCTATTCTATGGCATCCTGCTTCTCCACCGAGGCCATAATAGGCTAGGGTCAAAGAGAGTTGTTTAACCTCAGGCAAAGGAGGGATTTGGGTGAAGTTTTTATTTCTGCACCCCTGGCTTCTACTTTCTTCCTCCGGTCTGTCCTTATCTGCCACCCCACCCCCCTCATTTGTAGGTGCTTCCCAGCCTCCCACGCCTTTCCCTCTTATTAAAGCCTATTCCACTCCAGAGAAAGGAACAGATAAACTCATTCTCAGTGAGGTGCAAATTACTCATCAGTCCTGGTAAACAGCCTCTCCTATAGGAATTTTCTGTTTTTAAGAGGGGGAGGAATGAAAAGTTCTCCTGGTAGAACTTTTATAATCAGTGGGCAGTTGGGCAATTGAGATACATTTTCACCTGGGAAACTTTCCTGTGGTTCTGGAGAACATCCTACCCCCTCTGAAGTGGCTGCTAGGGGAAGAGAGGGGCCAGCTTGGCAGTGACAGGACACAGCTATTGAAGACTGCTCCTTTCCTCCTCCTTTGGCTACTCATCTCCTGATTTTCAGGTTAGAAACATGCCCCCAGCTTTGTATGGAGGAGAGGAATTTGGTTAGCGGTCATTGATAATCCAGAACAAGAAAACTACAGGGTCCTCTAAACTGTAATTTAAGGGAATTGAACTATATTTTGAAGGTAAGATAAGGTAAAATGACCTAAACATTTTCTAATTTCTAGCACTTAAAAAAACTATCTGAGACTATATACTTTTATTTAAAGGGGTTTGGGTAAAGATTGTCAGTGTTCTTTTTAAATTCACTGTTTTTATTAGATTAAACAAAATCACAAATACATGCTCATTAAAGCAAGTCATGGAATTTAGTGGCTTATAAGGAAAATGTGTCTACTCCCTCCGCCTCTCTCCTGAAGATATTAGTTTGGTGTGTACCCTTTCACAACTTTCCATGTGTTCTAACAAACGTATCTATAAAATAAATATATATAATAAATGCATAAATGCATCTGTATATAATAATTTGTAATAAATATAATGTATATGTACACGTACATATAGATATGTATATGCATACATACACACATATATAAATGCACATAGTAGGGTTTATTTGCTAATTTCTGTAAAATGGTATCATACTAAATAAATTCCCTACAACTTTCATCTCTTCACTGATAATAAATATCAGACAGTCCTCCAGGTCAATACAAACAGATCAAGCCCTTCTTTTTAAATATAATATTCCATAGCATGGCAGTATCATAATTCATTTGACCATTGTCCTATTAATGTACATTTAATTATTTCCATGGGGTGGGTGGGAGGGTGTAGATTATAAGCTCTAAGTATAAAGAACATTCTCAAATTGGTAAGAAAAATAAAGTCCAATAAAATTTTAAAAAACGGGCAAGTAGATTCACCAAGTGAGAACTGAAAATGTCCAAACATATATGAAAAGAAGCTCAACTCTCTAGAGTCATAGATATGCAAATGGAAACCATTCACTACGTTCTTTTACTCATTAGATTAACAAAAACTTAAAAAAGTCTGTCAACAGCGATTGGTGGCAAAGATAAGGCAAATCTTGTATCTTGTTGGTGGGAATGTGTATGGTGACCCAGTAGTGTCTTTCCAAAAGCAAGGCCTCTTATCCTCGATACTGCAATCCCACGTTTAAAATTCTAGCTGACATCATAAATGCATCAATATGTAAGAACCTATGTTCAAAAGATGTTTGCTGACTGTTCAATCTTCAGATCCAGTAATTTTCTGATGTTCACAAGGGAGATGTCCACAAATTGATTTTAGAAACCTTAGAACAGAGGTAGGTTCATACTAAGTACTGCTATTATTTTTGAAAAACTAAAACAGAGTAAAAAATGAAAAACAACAACAAAGGGGGGAGGGAAACAAGCCAGAAAAGCTAACCAACCATGAAATGACATCGCTTAATGTTTGTGGAATATTTGTGAGCATGGATTCCATACAGATGTCCCGCTCTCCCAAGAAACAGAAGCCCCAGGAAGGTGGAGGAGTCCCCCTCCTGTATGTGTTCTGACTACCAGGCAGCATGCTGCAGTTATGTAGGGAATGTTAAAAGAAAACTCCCCTGAAGTATGGCTCTAATTATTTTCTCAAATTATGTATACCAGACTTAATTCTGATTTTGTCCATGGAAAGCAATGCAAGCTTTTAACCTTTTCCTTACTTTACTTAAAACTACTGAGCCACTGCTCAAATTGTAATTTCGGAACACTATTAATCCTAACATCCTCCTCTGAGGCTCCGGACAAATCGTATAAACCCTACAGCCTCACCCAGCAAATATGGTTTGTGAACCCATTACAATTGCCAAAAAGGATGAAATGATGCACAAGGTAGGGCCGGCGTTAGAGGGTTTAGCAGCCCTGTCTGAGGCATGGGGGAGGGCAGGGCAGGAAGGTGTGCAGAGGAGAGGGTTGCACGTTATCATACTGTAATGTGATCAAGTACTAAAAGTAAAAGGAATGAATTTCCTTAAGAGGAGGTGACATTTGCATCTTGAAGGATGAGCGGACTAATTTCTTGGTGGATGAGCATTTCATATGGGGGAACAGAATATGCAAGTGCATGGAGGTTGGAAAGGTTTAAAATAATGCCATGGTAGGGACGCCTGGGTGGCTCAGTCATTAAGCGTCTGCTTTCAGCTCAGGTCATGATCCCAGGGTCCTGGGATTGAGCCCTGCATCGGGCTCCCTGCTCAGCGGAAAGCCTGCTTCTCCCTCTCCCACTCCCCCTGCTTGTGTTCCCTCTCTCGCTGTGTCTCTCTCTGCCAAATAAATAAATAAAAATAAAAATAAAATAATTCACAGTATATAGTGTATTACAAATAATTGTGGAGAAAAAATTAATAAATCTCAGTAAGAGGTACTGATGGTCAAGACTAAGTAATTGGGAGGAGGAATAGAAAGGAAGAGCTGGAATATTGAGAAATATTCATTTTGGGGGCACAATTTAGGTAGTTTTGGTGACCAGTTGGATGTGGGAGATGAAACAGGAAGCATCTACAACATAGTGGTGAATAGCTACCCTCTGAAGTAACACAGCCCTGGGCCCTGTGAGCCGGTGATTTAACATCACTCTAAACTTCATTTTCCCCCTCTATGAAATCGGACTGCTAATGCATTATAACCTCATAGAGCCGTTTTAATGCTTAAATCATAAAATGCATATAAAATGCTTAACCCACTGCCCACCAGCTAGTAAGTCCTCAATAAATGCTCCTTATATTATTATGACTCAAACAGTAAGGATGAGAGAGAGAGAGAGACAGGCAGAGAGACAGAGACCGAATGGTCTATGGTGTTATTCATCAAGATGGTATATATGATGTTGAAGGGATGGAGGAAAGATAGCAAATTCCATTTTGCACCAGGTTTGAGACACCTGCAGGATATCGTGAGAGATATCTAGTTAGGAAATGGTTCTGGATCTGCTGTGAGAAGTTTTGAGATCTTTGGTGCTTAAGTCATGAGGCCAGATCACACGCAGAGAATAGAAGAAGAGGAGATCAAGATAGCAACTCTGCAGACCCTAATACTCAAGGGTCAGCTTGCTGGAGGAGGTGCCAGCAAGGGAAACCAAGACAATAATCATGTTCCTAAAACAAATACAGTGATAGACATGTCCTGTAATACTGTGAAAGCTGGATATCTATCCATAAGCATAGTCTCATGTCTGAGGTGTTATTTACAGCACTTGCACACACATTATCTGTTTTCATGTTCCAAGCAATCATCTAATGACTTCCTCAGTTATCGTAAATGGAAGCTCAAGTTTTCAAATGGCAGAGCTAAGACTTGAAGCCGCATCTTTCTGCTCCAAATCCACTGCTCTTTCCATTTTCTCCAGTTGTTGTTGTTAAAAAAAAAAAAAAGAGCCAAGTGAAATGTAGATTTGAGCTATCTTGTTCCTAGAGACTAGATGACCTGTTGAGATGTTGTGATGATCCACTTATCAGTCTCTTCAATCCTATCAATGACTGGAAATTTCTATTGACACCTGATCTTTGGCACGGCCCCCAGATGACCTAGCAGAGTAACCCTGCAAGGGCCTCAGAGCTGAGGAATAGGTCACCTTCCTCAGGGCAGGTGAGGGGAGAAGGATGGAGCATAGAGGTTCTTGGGGGTTATCCCAGTGGGGTTGGGATTATTTTGCCCTCATCTTGCCTTAGGTGTCTTCAGTGTTACTGTCCATTTCTCCTTCACTGGATGAGAGGGCATGGGCTTTAAAGTTGGGCTAGTCTGGTTTTAAATTCTAGTTCTTCCACTTGCCAGCCATGTGACCTTGGGCATGTCTTAACTTTTAAAAGACTCAGCTTCCTTTCCCAGGAAATGGGTCTAGTAATATATTCCCAAGGGAAGAATTATTTATGTTTGGCAAACAATTGATGATCAAGAAAAATTAATTAAGTCTTGACTGAGATTAAAACTCTTCATTGGCTCTCCGTTGCTTTGGGTTAAGAACTCTTCATCTTAACTAGGCTAAAAAGCCTTGTGAGGTCCAGTCTCTACTTCTTTCTCCAGCCTCCTCTTGTAGCATGGATTTCCTATGCTCTTGGCTCCAGCCATACTAGCCTTCTTTCTGCCCCTCCTTGCCATGTACTTTCTTACCATACAGCCTTTGCATGTGCTACTCCCTCTGTCTCGAATGTTCCCTCTTCCCCCTCCTTTGCCCACTTACTTCCTACTCACCTTTTAGAACTCAGTTCAGATGTCCCTAACTTCAGAGAAGCCTTTTCTAATTTCTAGACCAAGATAACCTCTGTATACTTCTCCCTAATTGCACTTATTATAGGTAAAATTTTCTCATTGATTTGTGTTGTTTTCAGTACCTGTCTGGGAAGGTTGAGACCTTGTCTGTTTTTATTATCTTTGAATTCTTAGTGGCTGGCACACTGCCTGTCACATAGGAGATTCTCAATATTTGTTGACTAAATGAGTGAATGGCATAATATATGCAAATTACTGGACACTTGCAATCGCTCAAAAAATGTCAGTTGGTTCCATAGTTCTCAGCAGTGTGTCAGCCATATCTTGTGGCTACAAAGCCCTGGATCCCTCTGGAAGACAATATTATGTTATGAAATTATATGGCACTTAGAGTTGCACTGAAACTGAGTTTGAATGCTGCCTTTGCTTACTAACTGGACAAATCTGAAACCTCTCTGACCTTCATTTTCCTCATCTACAGAATGGGACAATCATCTCTTATAGGGCTGTTGTTGATGCTCATTCAGATATTTACAGAGTACCTCCTGTGTGCTGGGCACTGTTCTTGCCACTGGGGCAGAGGGTGATGGGAGTAGTAATCATTGAGGTCTGAAATGTGATGGGCCAGATCACGTAGGGTTTTATGTGTCACTATGAGGACCTGTATTCTGAATGAGGTGGAGAAGGTTTTGGATAAAGGAGTGATATGCATTTTAACATGGTTACTCTGGATGTTATGTTCAGAATGGATTGTAGGGATGCAGGGGGAGGACCAGGGAGACCGGTTAGATGAGAGACACTAGTGGCTTGAATCAGAGATGTAGCAGTGGAAGTGGTGAGAAGTAGTTGGGTTCTGTATTTATTTTTAAGGTAGAGCTGATTTGCTAATGGCCTGGATGTTGGGTAGTAAGGAAAGAGAGGACTCAAAGGTGAATTGTGGACAACAGGAAGAATGGAGTTGCTGTTTACCTAGATGTGGAAGATTTGGGGAGAAGTCAGTTTGGTACCTGGAGTGGGAATCAGGATTTTGTTTTTGGACATTATAAATTTAAGATGCCAAGTAGAGATATCCAATGGCAGGTGGATATGTAAGTCTGGAGTTTGCAAAAGAGGTCTGGAATGGAGATATAAGTTTGGGAATTGCCTGTAGAAAGATGCTATTTAAAGCCACGAGACTGGATGAGAACAACATCCAGTCTAATGTTGATAAATGTAGATTTAAAAACAGAGACATTAGATCCAAGGACTCACATTTAGAGGTTGAGATTGTAGGGAATGCCAGCAAAGGAGTCTGATAAGCTTGGGATGTAGGGGGAAAACCAAGTGAGTGTGGTATCCTGGAAGCCAAAAATGAGGAAAATGTTCAAGGCAGAGGGAGTAGCCTATTAGTGTCAAATGCTATTGAAAAGTCAAACAGGATGAGATCTGAGAATTGACCATTGGATTTAGCAGTGTGAAGGTTAACGTTTTTATTATATGCATTTATATATGTAATGGAGGAAGAAAAAAATTTAAGCCATAGTGACCTTCTAGGAAAGCTGTCTTTCACTAAAGGGAAATCTCTTTGGGTTAGCAGAGTCTAGATTAATATATGCAGAAGTATTCCTGGAGCCTTAGGTAGTAGAAGTTGAGATAAGCTGGACCTTTTTCATAAAGGACTAAAAAGGATCTGTACTGGGGGTTAGACTGGGTGGCTTGGAAGGAAAGAGATGAGGAGGAGGGATGAAATCAGAATGAGTGCAGGAGGTTATTGAGATGATCTGAGGCTGGGGTTGTGGAGCACCGAAAAATGCCTGATGATTAGGGCCAAAGAGCCCTGA
This sequence comes from Mirounga leonina, assembly GCF_011800145.1. NCBI lineage: Eukaryota > Metazoa > Chordata > Mammalia > Carnivora > Phocidae > Mirounga > Mirounga leonina. The sequence goes on along the minus strand of NW_023270415.1, from coordinate 42,915,461 downwards.
AGAACTGGAATGGTAATGTTCAAATTAGGTAGTAAATTGAGAGGATGAAACCATCTCACCTGTGGCTAAATCTTTGATTAAGTCTATTACTCACACTGATACCTTTTAAGAGTATGATTCTGGGGCACACCTGAGTGGCTCAGCAGGTTTGACTGAGGTCATGTTCTCAGGGTCCTGGGATAAGCCCCGCTTTGCGCTCCCTGCTCAGTGGGGAGTCTGCTTCTCCCTCTCCCCCTCCCCCTTTCTGTGCTCATGCTCTCTCTCTGTCAAATAAATAAAATATTTACAAAAAAGAGTGTGGTTTTTGTTTTTTTGATAGAAACTGAGGATGGGGTTGAACTTCATGTGTATGTTAACGTGAGGTGGACCACATGCAAGATGTCTGAGATAGAAAGATAACCCATCAACCAGAAAGCAGCAGGGGCAGGAATTCAGAGCTTCGGATGACTAGGAGAGTGCTAGCCTCCCTGGAAATTGCAGGAAATTTTGCAGAGAAGGCTCTGGATTTCTCCAGAGTGTGGATTGGGAGGCTTACAGTGGTCCTACTTAGGTGACCATATCCAGGGACTTCTGAGCTTCAACTTATAAGGCACCAGCCATACGGTAGTCTATACAAATGTTATTTTCCTTCCTCCATCTCAGCTCTTTTCTAACCAAATTTAAGCAGGTTCTCCAGACATTTTATCAGTAACCACCATGATTAACTACTGACGATGGTACCAGTTACAATAGGCACTCTAGAGTAGAAGGTAGACAAGGTTTGCCAGGTGCTTGTAGTTGGGATGGGGAGGCAAAGCTGAGGCAAGACAGGATGAACTCAAAGGCAAGGTGGCATGGCTTGGGCTCCTCCTGCTGAGGAATTGCTTGGTCAGTCGATGCCCCATATTGTTTTGGCCTTCCAAGTATTCACCTGTTCTCTTAATAGAGCAATGAATTCGTCAAATGTAGGTAATGCTAAAACAAGCAGCCCCAAATTTCAGTGCCTTAATCTAACAAAGATTCAGTTCTTACTTGTTTCCCAGGCCGATGTGGGAATCAGCTGGAGTTGGAAGAGTAGGATGTTCTGCCACACACTGTCATTCAGAAACCCAGGCCCTTTCTTTCTAGGGGCTCCTCTGTCCCTTCAGGCCTCAGAGTCCTCTGCATCTGTCTAGCCACCAGAAGAAGAAAGAGTGTGTCAGGGATACCCTGACCTTAGTTGCCTGTATCCAGTAGTTGCACCTCACTTCTACTCATGCCGTGGCATGTGGTGTCCCCTCAATGCAAGGGAGGTGGAAAATGTGCTTTAGCTGAGTACTCATGAAGAGGTCCTGCATCTAGTGAGCTTCCAAATTTTATATGAGCACAGCCACAGGCCAGGAGTGGGGAAATAACATCATTCTACAGTGGAGGGAACTAGCAGAGGGTGTGTGGAAGCCTGGATGCAATTCATCTTACTTCATAAGAGACAAATTAAGAACACAAATGAGATGGTAAGGGCATTAAATCTGCTTTATAGCTCAGCACCTGATGTGAAGGGGTCCTATCAAGCCTCTTTCATTAACATTTTAGCATTTGTTTATAGACATAATTGTGTGCCTGTTTAGGTGGTAAAAGCAGTCTCTTCTAAATAGGCTTCTCGACCAAGCCAAGTTCTAAACCCCTTTTATCGTTGGACTAACATTGGGGAAGCTGTAGTTCCTTAAGCTGAATTTGGGAGCTTTGAGGACATTTTTAGCAAAAAACCTTCTGAGGGAGAATGGAACGTAAGCATAGGAAAGTATGGAGTAAGGGTAAGAGCATGTGCTTTGTTTCTTCTTTTTAGGTGATCGATCAGGTATTCACCCCAATGGATAATTTTCAGGCACAAACTCAGTCTCATTTACTGTGGATATTAAAATGAACAATTCTTATTTCTAATCCCCATGAGAGAATAATCATTTTGAATAACATACAAATAAGAGCTTTAGAGTTGACTAAAATAGCATGGTTAGCCAAACCTTATTATCCTCAAACAAAATGTTAAGACAGGCATCTTTCTTCTCTTTTGTGGCTGAGCTGGAGAATCTGAAGAGAAGCATAAGCAGGCACTGTGAGAAGGTAGGTGAGCAAGAGAGGAATTCCACAGATGGTTTATAAACTATACATACCATTTTCAAAAGAATACTGACATCTTGGGGTAAAACCTTATATTTCTGTTGTGTACTAGTCACATGTCGTTGCTTGAAAGTGTATCACCAATACAGCCTTGAAATATGAGATTTCTTTTAATTAACATTCTCATGAACCTTATCACCAGGCTCAATGTGATTTTTTCTTGATATACTCGCACTTTTGCCTGAGGCTGCCTACAGGAGGCCATGTCCCAACTTTCCCATAAAAATGACTTCCACATTCCACATCCCAATTACTCTGACGGACCTGCCCAAGATGCCTATAAAACTCTACTACAGTCTACACCACCTTCTAACTAATATTCGACATGTGTTTTTGATCATTGAATCAGATTTTCAAAAGTCAGAATGGTTTTCCACGTGGAGTTTGAGTAAACATATAAACCTTTGTTATTTATATACATGGTTCAAAAAATAATATATGAGGCCAAGGTTGTGGAAAGAGCATTGGACTTGGAGTCGGCTGAGCTCAGTGCTCAGTTTAGCCACTTATTCTCAGAGTGACATTGGGAAGGTTAGCTAATCTTTTTGAGTCTCCATTTCCTGATTTGTAGTTACCTCCAGGGTTACTGTGAGACTTTTGTGAGCTAATGCATGCCAAGGACTCACATAGTGAGGAGCTTATAGTAGATGCTTAGGAGATAAACTTGCCCTTGCCTTTATTCGGTGCTTTTAGGGGCCAAGGAAGAAACACATTCAGGTTAAACCTTATTGGAAGTGCTTTTGGTTACAGTTGACAGAGAACTTACACCAAATGATTTAAACAGTATAATAAATATATTGGTTCATTTATGTGAAAATTCCAGATGTGGGACATCAGGCATGGTTTGATCCAGGAGTTCAGAATGTCATCAGGATTGCAGGGCTATTTTCCCATGACTTTCCATCACATTTGGCTTCATCCTTAGGTTGACTTTTCTTGTGTCACTTGGCTGCCTGCTGCCCCAGGGCTATCATTTCCTTCTTCACATCCAGGGGGGAAGATAGCTTCTCCTGCCCCAAATGTCAAACAATAGTAATGAACTCCCTCTGGTTAGATCATGGGCCCATCACTGAACCTACCTGTCACCATGACTGGGGAAATCTGATTCCTTGATCGGCTTAGATCAGTCAAGGCTAACTTCTGAAGCTGGTTGTGGAGTTAAAGCTTCTCAAACCACAAAGTTGGGGAATTTCTTTTCTTCTTAAGAATGGGAGAGAGTAATGGATATGGAGGAGACAATCCATTGGCAAATCCACTCCTTTGGTTTCCCCCTTTCTTTCCATACCTACACCTTCAAAAGTTCCTGCCTACGTGAACCACACCCATCTCTTCCACAAAAGGAAAGACCCCAAGTCTCATGTTGAGCTCCAGATCTGGGATTTGCTGATGTACCTTCTTCTAGGTCAGTTTTTGGATGCAACTCTTCACAGTCTGGTAATTTATGGCTAAATAATATTGTCTACTCTTGTGGAAGAGCCTGCAAATAGTCCCTACCATCCAGTCTTCCAGTACTCCCTTTACTCCTGAGTTTTGACAGGGCTCACAGCTCCCCAGCTAGATGCTATCTTTCCCAGCTTTCTTTGCACCTCTCTGTGGCCATGAGTCCAAATTCTCAACAGTGGAATGTGACCAAAAGTCACATGTGCAACTTCCCCACTGCATACATCAAATACATTATTTGTCCTCTATTTCCTCTCAGTGTCCCTTCCTGATAGCAAGAATGCCATGTGGTGGTGAGCCAGTCATGCAGAGGAGCACCACCACATAGTGTTCTCAAAGAGCATCAGCATCACCTGGGAGATCATTAGAAATGCACATTTTGGGGTCCCACTCAGGCCTACGGATTCAGAAGCTATGGCACCAAGGTCCAGAAATTCCTAGTTTTTAAAAACTTAATAGTTTTATAAAGATAATTTGAGGTTGCTAATTTAGTTGGGGAAGGAAGAAAGTGATTTTTAATAATCTGGAATTATTTGTGAGATGAAAGAAACAGTGAATATGGGTGGAGATAAGACACTGCTCCTAAAATCACCTCCTAATGTTGCCAAATTCATTCACACTTACAGCAGAGCAAGAATTTTGCCTTCCACTAAGGAAAGGTAACAGAAACTTGCATCTTAGTCTGCTATAATGAAAGAGCTTGTAGCAGAACGAAATTGCTACCAAGAAAAACTTGAGAAGTTAGATAAAATTAAAAAAACCATCTGTATGAAAGTGCCAGGGAGGGCTAAGGCAGGGCTCAAGAACTCTGTTTTAACAAGCTCTCCAGGTCATTCTGATACACACTTAAGTTTGAGAACCACTGCCAGGGGTGATTTGTCCCTGTAGTCCCCAGCATTTGGTAGTATTTTTGATTGTCACAAAATGGGTGGAGGAGAGGTGGTGCTACCGGCACCCAGTGGGTAGGGGACAGGAACACAGTGGTTGTGTGTACAAATACAGTGCATGTGACAGCCCCCCACAGCAAAGATTTATGTGGTCTCAAACGCAATAGTGCTGAAGTGGAGAAACTCCACCCTAGGAATGGTGGAATAATGAAACAGAAGAACTGTGGGGTCCCTGGCTAACTTTGTAGAGCAGATCTGTCTACTTGCTCTGGATGCCCTCCTACGTCTACCCCTGCACTGTCCAACATGGTAGCCACTAGCCGCATGTGGCTATTGAACACTTGAAATACAGCTAGTCTGAATGGAGATAGGCTATAAATAAGTACAAAAGAAAAAGAATGTAAACTATCTCAATAATGTTTTCTATTGACCACATGTTGAAATTTGGACAGGTGAGGTTAAATGAAATTAGGTTAAATGAAATATATTTTTAAAATTAACTTCACCTGTTTCTTTTTTTCAATGTGGCTGCTAGAGAATTTTAAATTACAAATGTGACCTGCATTATGTTTCTATTGGACAATGCTGCTCTAGCCTGCTATATGAGAGGGAAATGAACTTCTGTCTTCTTTGAGCCACTGAATTTTTAGGTTTTGTTGCAACAACTAAGCCTGAACTCCTTTCTAATACAACAGGTTAAATATGAAATGGTGGTGGAGTAAATATAAAATATAAAAACTGCAAGAAAAACTTTTATTGGAAGAAGTAGACAATGAGAAGACAATACCTAGTGGTTACTGGTTCATTGCCTATTTTACAACCTGCTTGACAGGGACAGTGCCTGCCTTGGCCCTGAGGTGAGTCGCTTGGTCAGCCAATCTGGCAAACGCTGGCTAGGCTTTCTGGAATGATCCCCCTTGTCCACTGTCCTTCTTGGCTCATCTAAGATGGATATTGGTGCATATGCCCTTTCTGGGATCTGTACTTCTTTGGAGCCCATTACTTTTTGGTGCAAATTTGGGGGGCCTTGGAATTGCCTTGGGAGCTGAGTAATTACAGGCTATTGTCAGCCAAGCTTGGGTTTCTTGGGTTGAACTGAATTGCTTAAAACCTTAGGCTTCCTGTCTATTTCCTTCCCATCAATTCCATAAGCTGGTAATCAAAGCCAGAGTTCTTGTCTAGCCATCTCTGAGTCTGGGAATTCCTGTCTCTTAGCAACAGACTTCTGTACCCTGCCCTGTCAAGATGGCCAGGGATGACGACTTTGCCCAAACTCAGCCAACCATGATTGTTCAGCAGGCTGTGAAGCAACCAGCCTGAGGGCACCGTCCCACAGAGCTACCTGGTACTGCTTGGTGAGTGGGCAAATTGTAGGGATCCTCTGTGTTCAGTAAGTTTCAGTTCAAGGCATCTGCGGAGGAGTCAGTTGGTCAGCAGTAGCAGAAGCAGGGGCAGCAGACGTGGAGAGGTGGTGGGGTGACTATAGTGACCGAGTACTTCAATAGGAAACAGTAGCCCCTGCTGCTGAGGAGTGACAAGGTCAAACAGGCAGGAGAACTGTTTATATCCTGAATACGGCTCTAGCTTCTGAATACCATTCTGGGCTATATAAAGCCTGGTGGTGTGGCCAAGGTGGTGGGTTTCATGACTGAGAGCAGAGTGACCTATCTACATAAAAAAAAATCCCTTAAAAGATCCCTTTCCTGGGCTGCACAATACCACCCTAAGTGAGTCTCCCAGCCCTGGATCCCTGCCACGTGTCTGAAATGTACCCCGGTCCTAGTGGGTGTTTGTCAGGCACTCTGGATCCCCTCTCTTTGAAATGGACAGAATAAAACTCCTCTCTTAGATTTGTGAGTAGATTTTTCTGGCAGAATAACGAGCCCCTCTTGCCATTAATCTTAATAGGCTTTGGGGCTAACAAAAGCCATTTTCCCAAGGTCGAAATTATTCTTAAGTGGACTTTGGGAAACATTTTAACCTTTTTGTCACTCAGGCTAAAGAATTAAAACACATTTCTGGAATTTTTTTCTGGGGTTACTAGAAAGCCAGAGTGAGGCGTGGCTACCTTTGTGTATTTTTCTTTACAGAAATCTTGACATCAGGGGACATGGGCCCTTCTTAGTTCTGGTTCATGTTTGTATTTCCATGTATAGAGCACATTCCCAGTAGATATTTCTAGAAAAAAGAAGTGGCATAATGATAGGCCAAGGAAAGTAAAAAATGTTTTTTTATGAAGCAAACAGGCCAAAACTAAAAACAAAACAAAACAAAAATAGGAATGATTATGACACTGATATACCACCCTGGTTATAACCCAGGGTTACCGGCTTTGCATTAGAGTCTCAGACTAAATTCTTCTAATGTAAAACAGTGCATGGCAACCAACTCCCCATTTTCTCCCAGGTAGAGTGACATAGTAGGAGATGTCACTTTGAATACTCCCAAATGAGAAAGAAAGATGACAGATTCAGCCGCTGCATGGTTCAAAGATGCAGGAAATCGATACGATCCATGGTGTCATTTAGATTTAAAATAAGAGTCCTTGAGTGTTCAGTGTTACTTGCAATAAATATATTAGATTTAAGCCTCAGTTTGAACCTAACCATAACTGGACTCTTAACTATCTGGTTTAAATGACTGGTAACATGAGGCATTTCATAATTTCTGGTCTATTAGTTGCGATCAGGTCCCAATTAACATTCCAAGACCTGGCTTTAACCAACCTATGTGGAAAATTGGAAGTGGGAGCACATATTTGGACAGCCTGTGCCTTCAGCTGGTGTTTGTCATGTAGTTTGTATTGCATTTTTGTGTGTGTGGGGGGGGGGGTTGGACTGGTGGAGGTCATCAATATTTTCTTTCTGTAATATTAACCTGAGCTGTATGTACTTCCTGGTCCAAAGACACTCTCTGTACGTAATGTGAGGGAAAACCCTTCTCCAAGGTGTTGAGGTTATCTATGGATCGGGCCAGGCTAAAAGCTAAAATCCACTTCTCTGCTTTACTTCCATGCCTGAGTGAGAAGTTAAACTGCTGCCCCATATTAGCTGACTCATCTAAAAACACCATTCCACGTACACCTCACGCCTCCAACACAAATCCATCCTGCTCCTGGGGGGCCCACTGTCCCTCTCAGGGAAACCTTGTAGGTTTTTCTTAAACTCCAAACTCATCAAGAGGTGATGTGTCCAAATTATTTGAAGGAGAAACCTTAAAAGGATTCTCATACTCCACCCAGAGGATCTGACAGACAAGTCATCCCAGGAGGGCTTTCCCAGAGCAATAGCCATTCAAGTGGCCCACGCTAGGCTTGAGAAAAGGTAAATATTGCGAGTCTGACATCACCTCAGTACCCGTAACCCTGCCAGGCTGTAGAGAGTGATCTGGATGCAACCGAAAACAGTATCTTCTTAACATTTAAAAGAATTGTTTTTTAGAGAGAGAGGGGGCAGGGAGAGGCAGAGGGAGAGCAAGAGAGGGAATCTTAAGCAGGCTCCACGTCCAGCACAGAGCCTGCTGTGGGGCTTGATCTCACTACCCTGAGATCACGACCTGAGCTGAAATCAAGAGTCAGACACTTAACTGACTACGCCCCCCAAGTGCCCCACAAAACAGTTCGTTTTTTTTAAAAGAAAAGCTCCCTCTCTTTAGTTTATAGGCTCACTGGGAGTCATGTACCTGGAGTGAATGCATCGCAGGTAGCATCTGAGAGTGCAGGGTTTTGTACTGATGACAGGCTCATCTGATGGCACTATATTCCTGTGTTTCCAACTTCCACTGAAAACACTCCTTGTTGGGGCGTTGATCATGAATGCCCATGAGGCTCCTTGAATTCTTGGATTCTGTTTGGCTGGAAAGAGTGTATTGAAGAGGTGCAGTGCTTCTATGTGAGTTTTACTGGCACTGGGCTAAGCTTTGCCAGTATTTCTGAGGGTGACGATACATGGGTACTGTGACCTCTGTGCTTGACTCCATAGTCAATGCCACCATAAATCTATCCACTTCCTTCTATCTCTGGACACTGCATCTGTTGAAGACCCCACCACCTCTTACCTGGACAGCTATGATCCTCTCACCACTGGCCTCCCAGCAGCCATTATTGACCTATTCCACATCCTTTCTCTGGCCTGCTGACAGATGATCTTTCTAGATTGCAAATTTGACCATCTAACTTCCTTCCATAATACCCTTCCATTGCTTCTCACGGCCTTCAGGATAAAGCCTCAAACTTTTGAGATGGCCCATAATAACCCCTCTCTCCTTCCCTGGCTTCCTCAGGACCCTTTGTTCAATGATAGTCTTTTCCCCTCAGACTGCAACATCATGAGGGCAGACTGGAAATAAGTTGCTCATTGATGTGTCCTCTCTGTTGGCATGGTCCTGCATGGAGCAGGTGTCCAAATTTGCTGAGTAAATGAACAAATGAAGGAATGAAAGGATGTCTGCAGGGCCAAAAGCTAGGAATTATGTAATGACTAAACCAATTATGGGCCTGGGCCAATCCATTAAATTAGCTGTATGTTAAAAGATAGCTAAAACCTAGAAGGTCAAAGATTTTCGCTTTTTAGGGATGAATGGAGGTGGACTGAGTTGGTATGTCTGACTTGTCATGGAACAATGCATTAAATAGGATTATAGTAAAATTGCGAATGAAATGTCCAGTAGTACTTATTTTTATTCTGCTCTAAAATGGGATAGGAGTGGGCTGGTGGTTGCATCTCATCTCTGGATGTGGTTTGACAATCTGCGAATACTTTCAGCCTCAGCAGGATGGCTGCCTATGTTCTCATGCATGCCTTTGTATGTTTGTGTGGCTTTTGCATTTATCACTGGAAAGCTTCTCCATAGATTAATGTGTCTCTCTAGTTCTACTGCCATGCCATTTTGGAAAGACTAGAGATGAAGAGCCTTGTTTGGCTGCATGAGACTTCTTCCTTAGAGGAATCAGGGCAAATTTTCCTGATAACCTAACTAGCCATTTACCATCTCCAATGGGAACAAGAGGTGGAGGATGTAGGCATAGGGCTTCAGGCAGACATTTGCATTCCATTATATGAATGGAACTCATATAATACACAGATCTCCAACTTCCATGCCACAAAGAGTCTAGCTGAACAGTATTAAAGAAGAGGAGGATCTCCCCCCGCCCCGACCATTTTTCCAGCATCAGTTAGATGTATATCTCACTTTTATCAAAGTAGGTAATTAATACTATTCTATTTAGACAAATGCATCCAGAGAGACAAGAACTTTCATCTACTTCCAACATAATGACTATAAATGATTGTCACTATCTTTTGAATAATGATCAGAACATTAATGATATGTTTTACATACACATCCCAGAAGTAGATATAGTTTCTTTTTATTTGGCCCTCAGTGGATATGCAATTTAAATTACGTATAGACTGCTAACTTCTCATCTTACTCATAGGGGATGAATGGGGAGAAGAGACCACTAAGCTGTAGCTAGAAAAAATAAAAATATTTACTTCTTTTCTTTCTCTGCTCTGTGATGAGTTACTGTTCAGATACGAGCAAACGTGTACCAGAGACTGATAGCTGCCTATCTCTACATCTATTCTCTCTTCCTCCTTAATAAAAGAACCTGATATTTAGGTAGGCACATTGTCTCCAAGATGAAGGGCTATGTCCTCTTTTTGTAGCTAGGTGTGCTCATATGATTAGTTTCTAGCCAACAAGAAATAAGCAAAGTATTGTGTGGATTTCTAGGAACTCTCCTAGAAGCCACTTACCATCTCCAATGGGAACAAGAGGTGGAGGATGTAGGCATAGAAAAGAAAGTGGCCTTTCTTTTCTGTCCTTTCTCCATCCTGCTGACTGGAACTTGTATGTCATGGCTGGAGCTCTAGCAGACACCTTGGACCATAAGGACAGTGGAGAGGTAACTGGAAAAAGCCTGGGCCCTTGGTGTAGATCAGTCTGGTTGATGTATTTCCAGTCTTTTTTTGCATGAGAGAGAAATACTGTTGTGTAAGCCACTGTGTGTGATGTGATGTGTAGCCAGACCTAAGGCTAACTGTTATACTGTGAACAGGGAAAGAATGGGTGGAATGAACTCTCATTCTTGGCACCCAGTGTCTGCAGCAATAACATTTCCTTAGAGCACGTTTTTCCCCTTAGGCAATATATGAGTTCTATATGAGGCAGACATTCACTCCTCAGATTGGGGTCAAAGCAACAAATGGCAAGATTCGTTTGATTGGGCTCTGTGCAAGGGTTCATGGGGATCTGGCTTTCTGTCTTAGCTTGGAGGCATAGTCTTGCCATCATCAAGAGAACACATGAAGAGAGGGGGTATACTTGGGGAATTTTAGTATGATTCCAGGTATGGTAAGTGTTTTTATTAAAGATGCTGCTCTTTTGAGATTTAATCAAAATCAGGTATGGTAGATCTGACTTATACGAACTTATGAGAGAATCTCTTCTCACCTCTATGCTCAGTATGTCATACTGACAGCTTGAAATTGGCCTTGGCGGGAGTATTTATAGTATGGAAATCAGCAAATGCTAAAAATCACTTGTTTTTTTTTTTTTCTTCCAGAAATCCTGCTCAGCAGGCCACTGGCTAACACTGGACTAGTGTTCTAAAAAATCTTCCTTTTTCTCACTGAACTATCAGAGAAGAGTCTGGAGCATAATAATTACTTCTACAGTCCAGAGCTTTAAGAGCTACAGAATGCTTTCCCTGACATTATATCATTTGAGCATTATAACAACCCATGAAATAGGCAGGGCAAAGGGCTGAGATTGAGAGGTACATACAGAACGAGGAGTGAAATTGGGATCAGAAGTCAGTGCTGTTGTCTCTTGTTCCTGCTAATTCCACAGGAACCAAGTACATTTCCCTAGGACCATTGGATAGCGAAGAAGATTAGGAAGATCTAGCTCTGAAGGAAAAGATGAATCAAGGAAGATAGTAATTTTTTCCATTTCCATGTTATTTTTTCTAATATAGGCCTACTTGAGGGGTAACCCATAAGGAATCAATGTGACAGGGTGGAAGATAGCATCGTACTTTTCTTTGAGTACCTGTACTAATTACAGTTCTTTATGAAGCTGTGGCAGCTGTGGTGGGAACCAGCGTGCTACTGAGGAAAGAGCATGAATTCTGGAATCACACACCTGGTGCCAGAACTCTCATTTTACTGCTGTGTGACTTTAGGCAAATCACGAACCTTCCACACGCATCAGTTTTCTCATCTGTAAAATGGGTATAGTAATGACCGCTCAGGATTAGGTGAGATTGCTGTGTAAAGCAACCATCATAAGGCCTGGCACATAGTGGATACTCATCAAAAGTCATGCCCCCCTTTGCTTTTAGATTTTGAGATGCTAATTATCATAAAGTAACTCAAGAGCTGTGATTCATACCTACATTTTCCTCAAAATAGGTCAAAATGTCTCTAACCTAAAACCATTTAGATTATAAATGTTCTGCAGGGACTCCTGAGTTTTCAAAGCCAGAACCAGCATTACAGGTTAGTGGGAGACAAAGTTCAGAGGTGAATTTTGTGAGAAAAGGCCAGCAGTTTTTAATTTTGCTCTTTGTCTGTAGTACATTCCACGCTGGCTTTTGAGGCCGAAACCAAATCTGGCAGCAGGAGGCAATCATAGAGTTTTCATGTAATTCAATAATTCATCACAAAAAATATTCATTTATAAACAATGACTTGTTTTGGAATGATAGCAGCTGTCAGTTTGGAGGCCTTGTTTCTCCCCCCCGGGAGAGGAGTCTGGCTTCCCCTTTGCTAAATCATGCAGGGTCGCTGGGTTTGGAATCTGAGGCTGAATGCACTTTACAATGTGTTTATGTTTTGGTATGTGCATTATTTCATTTTTACTTTGTGGTCATGAAATCCATGTTCCCAGATGCTGAAAGTGCCTCTGAATAGCCCCCCTGCTTGTGGAGAGGAAATAATCAAGCTCGGAGCTGTGATTGCACCTGAAAACACTTGGATCAGAAGAGGTACAAACGTAACTCTCTAGCATGACAGACACACAACGTCCTGGTGCTCCTCTGTGTCATTATTTGGATTTGCTTCAGGAAGAAAGAATCCTGGATCCTTTGCTTTTTGGAAACTCTATTGCCAGAATGATTTGTACATCTGAAAGTTGTGATTATGTCTCTCTAGTGTCTTGGGAAATTCAGTGTTTTGAGTTCAAGAGATCAGACTGCCTGCCGGGAAGGAAGTGTTCAGCATCCTATGAAACCACTTGCTACCTTGCATCACTTTTTCACAACTTCACATCCGTTTCATTAAGAGCCGAAGGGCCCCAACTTCTCTTAGAGCTCCCCAGGCTCTCTTGAGAGCTTGGAAAGCTGTAGAGTAAATGCAAAAGGGAACTTGCCCAAGAGCTGGAGGTCTTCCACTCCCAGCATTCGCTTTCATTGCCTGCTGTGGCATTTTCCCTCCCAAGTTAGTCTTTCACAGTTCAATCAAGTTCATTCTCAATGGCCACATACTAACTGTAGCCAACTAGAAGACCTATGATAGAGTCTACTGGGGGTGGGGTTTATTGAGACTTTAATTGTGTCCTCCCCCACCGCTGCCCCCACACACACCAAAAAACACGTTGATGTCCTAACCCGTAGTACCTGTGAATGTGACCTTGTTTGGAATTAGAGTCTCTGAAGATATAATCAAGTTAAGATGAGGTGATTAGGGTGGGCCCTATTCCAAGATGCCTGTTGTCCTCCTAAGAAGAAGGAAATCTGGACACAGGCACACAGAGAGAACACCATGTGACAACAGAGGCAGAGCTTGGAGTGATGCAGCTGTGAGAATTACCAAGGATTGATGGTCACCAGGAGAAACTAAGAAGAGATTAGAAAAGCTTATCCCCAGCAGGTGTCAGAAGGAGCATGGCTGACACCTTGATTTCACACTTTTATTCTCTAGAACTGTGAGACAATAAATTTCTATTGCCGTAAGCCACCCCACCTCAGGTACCGAAATCTGTATTAGTTTGCTAGGGCTATTGTAACAGAAGTACCACAAACTGGGTGGCTTAAGTTTTCCCTGTGTGTCTTAAGAATCAGAAAAGTCCAATGGAATTCTGTGAATCACATTCTCCCATCCCTTTATCACAACTCCCCATCCCTGCTCCTCTTCCCCCAGAATCTTACAATGCTCCTCCCAATGCTTAGCTGTTGACATTGCTTGCATCATATCACCACTCAGGTGATACTCAGGCTCCCCACCAAAGCTTCTTGCTCTGTGTCCAATGTCATCATTCATTGGTCCTATGCCAACGAGTAGCAATCATTTAATAGGATAAATAATTTCCCAGTGGGGTGACTTCTCTGTGATATTCCTTCTTCTGTAATGCTGTTTTAACCCAGTTAAATGCTGGGTTATGCTGATTTAACCCAGATATCTTCTTGAGAATTTCCCTAAGAAGCACAAATGAAGTCTCTCAAACACCCTAATGGGCTAGTGGGGAAGATGGTATCAGGAGGATCTTTGCAGTACAAAAGGGGTGCTCTGTTTTCATTCCCATCCTACAAAGGAAAAGGTAAGGAAGAAAGAGCCACCTACCCATGTTCTCTCTCTTGGTAGTAATGCTTCAGCGAAGGCTATTTTTGCCCAAATTTTGTCTCGGGAGAAGGAATTTTCCTGTGCAGTCAAGAGACCATATGTGGTTTCTAACAAACAGGCCTTTTTCATGGTTTATTTTTTGTTAACAACATAGATCTTCTGAACTGACACTTTTTCTTCAAGAAACTTCAAATGGGTTGTAAATTTGTGATGGTATTAAGCCAGCTCCTCTCATCCATTTCTTTCCTCTAAGTTGGAGAGCACTGAGCCACCTTCATTTGGTCTGCCGGTATGCAATGAATGGTCTGTGGGAACCACATGACACAGCAGGACATGTGGTTAAGTTTCCATTCCCCTTTCTCCTTAAATATAAACTCCCAGCTGGTTTTTTCCCTCCTGAAGTTTTATTCAACTTAATTGCAAATTGTTAGATTGCAGTAAGCAATCTGGGGCACTTAGAATGGGGAGGTAGGATGGGTGGCAGAGAGAGAGAGAGGGGTGGAGACAGAGAGAGAAGGAGAGAGAGAAAGAGGAGGAGAGAGAGAGAGAGAAGGAGAAGAGCCTCTGGAAATCTGGAAGAATGTGGTGCATTTGAAATCTGATAAGCTGCTGCTGGTGTTACCAGATCTCATGGTTTATAACAGGCATGCAATATTTATGGCTTAAGCCATTGTGCCCCTTATGTAGGTTCAGCATACTCACATTTCAGGACAGACCAGGGACACAGCACTTGGGATTTGAGCCTGGGACTGGTTGAGCCCTGTACCTTGTGACTGTCTCTGATCAGGAATAGAACCTTGTACACTAGCCTGAGCCAAGCATTATGTGTGAGGACACAGTTGGGCTGACTTCACCAAGACCCATTTTTTTTTTTTGCATTTATTTATTTATAAATTTTTAAAAATTAACATATAATGTATTATTTGTTTCAGGGGTATAGGTCTGTGATTCATCAGTCTTACACAATTCACAGCACTCACCATAGTACATACCCTCCCCAATGTCCATCACCCAGCCACCTCATCCCTCCCACCCCCACCTCCACTCCAGCAACCCTCAGTTTGTTTCCTGAGATTAAGAGTCTCTTCTGGTTTGTCTCCCTCTCTGGTTTCGTCTTGTTTCATTTTTCCCTCCCTTCCCCTATGATCCTTGGCCTTGTTTCTCAAATTCCTCATATCAGTGAGATCATATGATATTTGTCTTTCTCTGATTGACTTATTTTGCTTAGCATAATACCCTCTAGTTCCATCCACATTGTTGCAAATGGCAAGATTTCATTTTTTGACGGCTGCATAATATTCCATTGTATACATATACCACGTCTTGTTTATCCATTCATCTGTTGATGGACATCTAGGCTCTTTCCATAGTTTGGCTATTGTGGACATTGCTGCTATAAACATTGGGGTGCACAATTTACATGCCCCTTTGGATCACTACATTTGTATCTTTGGGGTAAACACCCAGTAGTGCAATTGTTGGGTCATAGGGTGGCTCTATTTTCAACTTTTTGAGGAACCTCCATACTGTTTTCCAGAGTGGCTACACCAGCTTGCATTTCCACCAACAGTGTAGGAGGGTTCCCCTTTCTCCGCATCCTCGCCAACATCTGTCGTTTCCTGACTTGTTAATTTTAGCCATTCTGACTGGTGTGAGGTGGTATCTCATTGAGGTTTTGATTTGTATGTCCCTGATGCTGAGTGATGTTGAGCACCAAG
Source organism: Mirounga leonina (assembly GCF_011800145.1). Classification (NCBI taxonomy): domain Eukaryota; kingdom Metazoa; phylum Chordata; class Mammalia; order Carnivora; family Phocidae; genus Mirounga; species Mirounga leonina. The sequence continues at coordinate 42,899,714 of NW_023270415.1, read as the reverse complement.
ACCCATTTTAAGTAGCTGCCCAATATATAGCTGTAGGGTATCCAGGAATCATGACAAATTGGAAGTAATACAGAAGAGATTGAAGAACTCCTAAACTCCTCATACTTTCAGATGAGACCACGTGCATTCTCATTAATGATAATAGTTATGCCAGTGACTATTTATGAAAGTCTCCTATGCATCTGACATTGTGCTAAGCACTTGACATATATATATCTCATTTAATCCTTACAACAAGCCTATGAGATGTGTTTTACTATTAGCTCCTTTCTCTAGATGAAGGAACTATCTTAGGGCATAGCACAGTGTCTGCCATATAGTTGGCCCTCGATAAATACACACTGACTACACGATGAAAGGTAAAAAATGTGCTTAAGTTCATATAGTTAATAACTGATGGAGGCCACATTTATATCTTCTCTGTGTGGTATTTTAATTATACTAATCAATGGACTCCGAACAGAATTTCAGATTGAAATAGCAGAGCTGGAGTAGGACTTGTTCATGTGAAAGTCAGCAATCCTGAAGAGTAGCATTGAAATACTTTTCTTTTTCTTCTTTTTTTTCCCTCGAGAACAGAGGAAGGAGGGTTGGAGTTGACTGAGGTAGTAGATGAAGGCAGTTAGGCTAGGGCTGTGAACAAGGCAGGAATATTCTAGAGGACAGACTTGAACCTATATAGGACTCTTGCATGTGGCTGAGGTAAGGCTGGGGAGGCTCTGAAACCTTACATGGTGTGAACAGAAGGAATGAATTAGCTGAATAAGGGCAACTCTGGACCAGCCAATGCCAAGGGATCAGTGATAACAATCTTGGTTCCTTTCTGCTTTTGCTTGGAGGAAACTGCTATGTCTACATGTTTAAATCAATAGTTCTTCAATTCCAGGTCCTGTTTTAGACTCACAATGGCAGTCAGGGCAGCAGAAGTTTGATTACAAAGAGGTGATATCACACTGGCCTATCTGAAGATGACCACTTCAGAGCTCAGAAATAGTCTGTGTCATCGTAAGCAAACATGGCCCTCCAAAAAGCAGCTGCTGCTTGAGTCTATGGAAAAAATATCGTGAGAAGGAAAATGTGAGCCATGTGCCTGTGCCCCACCCAGTTGCATCCCCATTTAAGGAATGGCCTGCGCTTTGAAATCCTAGGAGTGAGGAGTTTGCATGCAGAGGCCTGAGTACTTTGAGACATGGGAATATAGAGTTGGCCACTTCTCCAGGAAGGGAGCTTAAGTTCAGACAAGCGTTTAGGCCTGGTTGTTACTTCATTATCTAACTGCTCCAGTGGGAGGGGAATGAACCCCAAAGGCCTGCAATACCTTTCAGATGTGGATCCCATAGATCAAACAAAGGTTTTGAATCCTCCATGATCAAAAAGGCAATAGAATGGAGCTTCACAATTATTTCTTATTCATTAGTTACATCAATGTATCATCTAAGCAGATAAAGGGAACTGACACAGAACTTTATATGGAAAATACCCAATATCTCTAGTGGACATTGTTGATTTCTTATCCAGCATCCATTCTCTCTTTTCTTCACAATGACATCTCAGTATTGTTCATATGATTTAGGAGAAAGTTATTCCATTTCCAGGTTTAGAGGTGAGAACCAATTAATCTTGGCCATCAAAGGAATTGAATCCATTTGTCAGTGAATGCTTTGGGAATGGGCAAATGACCTAATTTGGGTGTAGGAGAGGGTTGCTGAAGGCTTCAAAGATAGTTCTTCCCTGTCTGTAAGATAGCAGGCCAGAAGTCAGCTTTTTCTTTCAAGGGATCTGAATAAAGAATGATGTTCTTTACCTCTTGCTGCTGGCTGCCAGAGGAGAAGTCAGATTCAGGACAAAGCTAACAGATGGAAGAGGGAAGAGACTCACAGAGAAATGGAGCCTTGAATGTATCATCAGCAGAACCTCTCTACCTTTGGATTTCCAGCCAACATAATTCCTTGATGTTTTAGCCAGTTACTGTTACTAGCCAATTTCTGTTACTAGCAGTTAAACACTTTTGGACTGGCAAATCATAAAACTGGTAATAACATGGGAGACAAAGAAGGAAGTAGTGGTTGGTGGTTAAGGTGAAGGATAAGTATGAGAAGGAAGACTTGCGGGGGGTGGGAGAGTGCTGTGAAAGATAAGGCAAAATTCATCTCAAATAGCTGATTGGTACATTTGGGACTCTTAGTCAACTTTTCCCTGTATTTTTCTGAAAGGAGCAAAGGTAGGTATCAGAATTTCTATTGCCTAGTAGATCATGGCCAAGGATTTGTCCAAATTTAAAAGTACAGCCTCTGTAACAAGGTGAGATGGTAGTAAAGAAGATAGTGCATACCAGAAAAAGAAATAAATGAAATGGCCCTGCCATTGGCATGGAAAAACTGTATGATCCCCTTCTTCATCTGGGTGCATAGTGTCCCTGTGGTCAACAATGTGGATTTACACAGCTATCCAGAGACCAGAAATTTTTAAAATGCCATTGCAGAGAGATTTCCTTTATCTCTTTGGAGTACGTATTTTTAAAAAAGATTTCATTACTTATTTCAGAGAGAGAGAGAGAGAGGGAAAACGCAAGCATGAGCAGGGGGAGAGGCAGAGGGAGAAGCAGACTCCCTGCTGAGCAGGGAGCCCATTTCGGGACTCAATCTCAGGACCCTGGGATCATGACCTGAGCCAAAGGCAGACACTTAACCGACTGAGCCACCCAGGCGCTCTGGAGTAGGTATTTTTTATTATAAGTAGGAGTTTGAAGAGTATTGAATTCTCAGTGATCCATACTGATTGTCATGTTTGATCTTTTGGTCCAGGTTGCAATTATGACATGCATTTGGGAGATACTGGCTGAAGGTTAGGGTAGGCATGGGGATTAAGGGACCACCAGCCTGTGTCTATGGGATATTACAAAACTGAATAGTCTTTGTACACAGACTGAACATAGAGCTATGACATGGGCCTCATTAGCACCCCAGCTAGGCGCATTTCTAAAGTGCTTCATGTGTTTCTAGATCTTAGACATGGTCGTGCCCATGGTTCACAGAACCAGTAACTCTTTCTACACTAAACAAACAACCAATCAACCAACCCACCACCCATTCATATGAACATATAAACACAGATGTGTACACAAACACACACACACAGGCAGGGTAGGAGGGTGAGAGAGGAAAATTGCATCAATGTCAGTGCTATTTAGTAAGCGTGTTTTATTATAAGATCATGCCGTCCAAGAATGCTGCTTTGGCCTCCAAAACTCTTGAATATCCCTTTCTGGGTATGAGTTTGCTTAAAGTAAGGTTCAAGGCTACAAAAGAATAGAAAAATGGAGTCTCTATGTGTTAACAATTGACAAAGAGTCATACAATCCTAAGACCTTGGGTGTAGAAATTCCCAACTGTTTTTGCCACAACATGCATGATGGATGATGTTGACATGCAGGACACATTTCCAGGAGTGTACCCATTGTGTCTCCATGGGTGATTCCAGCTGTCCTCAAGGTAACATGAACACTTTCTCTGCAACTCAATAAAGCATACTGGCAAATGCAGGGATTTAAAGTGACACGGTTATAGAGATAACCTCAAGGCTGCTTCTAAGTTTTATTTAAAAGTGTATCATTCACAAATGTCAGTACTTTAACTATTATTAGCAACAGATCACTTGCAACATATCTCACAACTGATTGTGATACACAAGTATGATATTACACCCCAGTTGAGAACTGTTACCCTCACACATAATTATGTCTCTTTTATTTCCAGAATGAAGGTTGTTTTCCTTATTTAACCCCTGTGTCTGTTTATTAAGTTAGCAGACAGTCTTTGCTTGATTTCAAGAAGTCTGTCCTTAGGAACTCTAAAGTGTAAATCCAAATAATCCACATCACTCCACAAATGTAACTTTGTGTTAAATTTTCTATATGATACAGGACTTACTGAAAAACTATGAAGAAATGGGATAATCTGAGTCTATAGAAAAAGAACATTTAATACAGAAAACTGGCTTGATAGATGCAATTAGTGCCACCACCTTGAATAGTGTGAGAAGTAGCATGATGAATAAGATTTCAATCAACTTTTTTTTTCTAAAGCAAGTTTTAAGTTTGATAGAGTTTAGATGTTGATGGCTCTCTCTGCTGAGGGACAGGTAAGAGAAGGCATTTACCATTTGACATGGCAACTCTTACCTGGGCTGTGGGACAGCCTTAGGCAGGCCAGGTCTCTTTTGTGGCTTCCTGTTTGCGGGAGGCCCTGGGTGGACTGGCATGATTCCAGTATCCAACATAGCTAAGTGATAGTGATTTCTTCCCTTGTTAGTGCATGCTGAGAGTGGATCTGCCCTGTGGTCATCTGTGTGCCCTCTCCCCATCTGGGAATAAAGCTGCCTAGAAGGGAGAATGCTGGGAGAACTCCCAGAACTTGAGTTCTTCCTCCTGTTACTGAAAGCTCCTGCTTCTCATTTTTTTGCTCCTGGTTGACAGGTGGATAAAACCCAGTGCAGTGGAAGTCATAGGAGGAATTCAGTCCAGTCACATACTCTCCAAGTCAGCCAGTTGGTCTGATTACAGAGAAGTGAAGCCCACCCATAGTCTGAATTAATGCCACAAAACATGTTTAATCACAGCCAGTCAACACACACACACTCTCACAAACACATGCAAGCTCACTCACACACCATAACAATAACAGCTCAATCAAGCCAGCACTGTGAATGAGAGGAGACATTTTGCCACGCCCACAGTGGACTGAGGCATCAGGGGGTTTGGAATTTGAAACGTCTTTCTTCTCACTCCCCAACTGCACTCCTTCAACCCCAAGGAGTTGGAGAGTGTCATCTCTTGGCTAAACAAGACTTCTTGATATTCAGGGAAGAAGGGTTCAACATGGCACACCAGTGCAGAACCTGTGGGATATGACAGCCCTGACAAAAGGAGAGTTGACAAGTTAAGTGTAAATGAATCAGAAACAGATGGATGAGATTTTTGTTAAAACACACATGGGTTTACAATTAAGGGAGGAGGAGGGTTGGGGGACAGCTTTGGCAAAAATGTCTTGGATTCTGCTGCACCCTATTGAACTGTTTGACGAACCCAGAACACGGCCAGGGTCAACCTTCCATCATTAATGGGTAGCATATTGCCCATGAGCACACAAAAGCCATGAAGTAGAAATGACCTTAATAAATATGTCCATGCATTAGCAAGATTTTCAGGTTGTGACAAGAATGAAATGGCTCAAATTATGTCATGTGATCACATGACATGCATCCCTCAAGCCAGCAGTTGACTTGATGCTGGAATGTGGACAGAATGGAGGTGTTCTCTGTACCTCCCTCCCTTCCTGGGGGCTGGGCACTCTTCAGTTATAATCTTTCACAGGGTATTAAAAAGTGATGCTTTTGAATTCTAATTTGCCCTCCTTTTTTGCCACATCTCTTTACTAATTGAACACTGACAGCAGAAAATGCCCTCAACCACAAATATCTAGAAGAAAATGGAGACATTTGGACAGGCTGAAATACTTTGAGTTTTATGAGCTCTAATAAGGTTAATCAAGGCTCTGGAAAGAATTTTATTTCATGGTGGACTCAACAAAACAATGAGTTTGGACCTTCAGTGATTGGCCGGAGGGGGAGGCCTGGGAGCTGGGGCCCTGATGAGCTGCTGGTAAAGCTGGGTGAGGCTGTGCCACAACTTCTTTCCACGCTGACGCAATCATGGTGGAAATTGGACCCTGTCTGTTGCTTGGCCTTCAGACTCCTGTCAGTCTCTGACCAAGGGAAGTCCTAAATAAGCCTCCTCTGAAGTTCTCACAGCTGAGTTTATCCCTCAGTGAATTTGTTTTCTGAGGAGATTCCTCTGAAGTGGAGGCAAGATCCCCTACTTCAATTCTTTATGTCAATGTTACATAACCCAGGCTGGGGCGTGCTTTGTGTGGATGAGGAGCAAATAGGAAGGAGCCACTCAGCAGAAATAGCAAGGGGGAAAAAGGGAGTTGACAAAATAAGAGGAGGTGTTTCTCCCCAGGTATTAGTGCCAGTGTCAGGTTCCCCACATGCTGGGAAGAAGGGAGACAGAACTCCTTTCCCTGACCCATCAGCCATCTTCTCCAAAGGGGCTCTTAGGAAATGAGGAAGGTTATACCAACCAGCACATTCTGAGGACTGGCTAACACTCAAGGCCTCCTTCCTAACAACAAGGCTACTCTGGAGGGTGGGGGTGGGGGGGCATAGGCATTACCTTCACCTGGGTCACAGGTGTCTCCACAGAGGTCTAGGAGGAGTGGCACTTTATCTTCAAAGCCTCCGACCCTCTCTCCTAAAGTGCTCCCTGCCTTTTCTTCCCTAAGTCTCTTCCATGAGTTTTTTTCCTTTTCCTGACATCCTAGGAATTTCCTTAACTTCTCAGGGGAAAGAGATTATACAGTCTTCAGGGGTGGGGACAGTATCCAATGTAGTTTTGTAACCTGAGCTCTAGCACAGTGTCTAGCAAATAGTGAGCCCATCACAAATGTTGCAGAACTTCTGAAACTGCGGCTCTGCTTGCACTTGAAACTCACGCATTGGCTGTGATGGGGCACAAAAGGGCATGGCCTACCATTCTTTTTCAGTGCCTTGACATTTTTCTTCCTTTCCTCCTCTTCCACTGTGTGTTCACATGCCCCCTGCTGTGTGTTGGCAGGAACCCCCCCCCCCCCCACAGCCTTCCTCCGCCAAGTCAGTAAGACCCTCTTCACATTCTCACCGCCAGCAGTGTACTTTACTGGAAGCATCAGAGGATAACTGTGTTGTGTGTGTCCTGTTCTCTCTATTCTGGAAAAGAAAAAAGTGTCCAATAATTTCCTGTTAATGTGGACTAAGTGCTAATGGATCACTTAGCTATGTCTCCCAGGTAAGATATTTCTGTTAGAGAGAATGCCTTAAGCCAAGAAGTGACCCTGTGGCGAGAACTCTGGGCACCACACTGAAGTCCAGTGCCTTTCCTCCAGTAGGGACATGGTGCGCGGCATCAGAAGGACATGGCCTTTTGGTCAGAGCTGCGTTTGTTCCCTGGCTCTCCCACTTACCAGCTGTGGGAAAATAAAGTAGGCAATTTCATAAGCTCCCAAAGCCCATTGGATATGAACACTCATCCTTGGGCATCATTGTCATCCTCATCCTCATCATCCTCATCCTCATCATCCTCATCCTCAGGGTTACTGCAAGGATTAACTGACATTATGTATGTAAATCTAACACAGTGCCAGGCACACAGTAGGCACACACTAAACACAAGTTCTTTTCCTTTTCTTTTGGTTATTCATTTGCTGCTACAATAAGCTATAATTAAAAGTCCGGTCTTGCCAGGCACAGTGATTGTCCTACAAAGATGCTCCCCTGTGCTATGTAAGAATTGCTTCCCATTGGCATTAGAGGCCTGGGGCTCTCCACTTCTCAAATAGGCCCCACCTTACCTGAGTAAACTCTTGCCAACCAGATGCTCTTTGGCTGCTGAGGCCAGGGGTGGCTATCCTCCAATGAGTCCTCCTTATAGGTGCAGACATTTCTGTGACTAGTCTTCCACTCTGCTCACAGCTTGCTGGTTCTCCTGAGCAGGCTGTGAGGACTTGCCTCTCTCCCTGACAGCTGGCTCGGCTCTTTCACAGTTGTGAGCCCAGCTTCCACAGGGAGAGGCGTACCCCAAGCTTCCTCTTCCCAAGAGACCGAGCTCCCCAGTTAGCATCTCCTGCACCCTCAGGCGCTAGCCGGCATTGCCTCAGGAGAAACATCGGTTGGTTTGAGCAGAGGAGGGTGGAGCAGCCCGTGAAGCTGGACTCAGCCCGTCCCTTGGAGTGTGGATCTCCGCTGACCAGCTCACTGCCGTACTAATAAATATCAAACCCTTCAACGGGAAAATAAATTATCCTCCCGCTGCTAGGCAAAACAGTCGTGATAAATTGTAGTTTTAGCCAACAGTGTTTAAAGTAAAATCAGTAAAGTGTGAGTAATGATGGCTGAGTCAAAAGTCTTGTATTAAACACAATGGTCTGATGAGGGCGGGGGCAGTGTTCAGAGAAAAGTGAATGCAAGTTTAACTAAAACAACTCTTGTTCAGAGTGGGGAAAAAAGGACTTGGGATTTATTATCCTATTAGTTTTTTCTGTAGGAGCAGCTCTCAGGGTGTCCCGGGCATAAAGTCAAACTCTCCATTTACCAGAGATGTTTAGAAAACATGTTCTTAAAAGTGGGAACTACCAAGTTTTTGACTGGACATCAGAAATATGGTTGAATTCTTTCAGTTTAGAGAGGAATCCTGAGAGAGTTCTATGGTATGGCTCTGGTTCTCAAAGGGGCTGTCTGGGAAGGATTTCTGGGTGAGGGAAATCTGGAGGATTTTTGCTTAAAAGAAAAAAGGCGGGGTGGGTGGTTACGTGACCCTGTTTCCAATATTTATACATTATACTACATAATGTACAGTCAAACCTTACTAATTCCAATGAAAACTAGAGAAAAATTGAAATGAGGGCAAGTTGAGCATGATGTACTAAATGAACTGGCTTTAAAGTTCTAGAACCATGACAGTATCAATAGATAACATTTCTCATTGAGAACTTAATGTGTTCTAGGCCCTCTGTGGATCACTTTACATGAGTTAAATATTAAATAACTTTCCTAGGGTCATATAGGTGACAAGTTGGTACAGGCAGGATTCAAACATAGGCCTGCCTATTTCCAAATCTGCATTCTTAACCACTATGTATATGGCTTCTATGGTCAACCTATAAATTCTATTTTATTATATTCTGGCACATAGGATTACTCAAAACAATTAAATAGGTGTGCCAAATGAGCATTGTATGGGCTTACGTTTAATGACAGAAATTTCATTACTAATATTAATTAATAACTGTCACAATAACTGTTGGTCGGCAAATGTGCAAATAGCTAAGGTGCCAGATGCTTAAAAATGATTTATTTTCAAGGACACAATGCCCTTGTATTCTTAGTTACATTATAGATATTACTAACTTGAGTTAAGGATTTGAGGTAATTTAGTATATATATGGATTATGAAAGAGCACTAATCCCTCCTCCCATCTAAAGTCATTCTCCCCCCTTTACTATTGAGTGTGTTTCCTTCAACTTTCTCTAAGGGGACTTTGTTCGATAGATCATCTCTTGTCTCTTCTCCATTTTTGCCTTTTCTCTCTGTGCTGGTCTCGGAAAACTATTACTTTTCAATCTGTCCAACATCCCTTGATTTTGGGAACTGTTTTTCTCCCATTCCATATGAATTAGGTAGGACTGCCAATCAAAAGGCTGTGTCTTCTCTGCCATAGGAGGGGGCACATGATACAGAATGGCTAATCAGAATATCTTGTTATCTATTGACATTGATGATCCCTAAGTGATCATAGGTACCAAGCATAATCAGAGTCTTTTTGATATGGATTTGTATAAATGCTAGGGGAGGGGTGATAGGGAAAGGGAAAGGAAGGAAAGGGAAGGGAAGGGAAGGGAGAGGAAGGAAAGGGAAGGGAAGGGGAGGGGAGGGGAGCGGAGAGGAGTGGAGAGGAGAGGAGAGGAGAGGAGAGGAGAGAAGAGAAAACTTTTTTTAGATATGTGAATTCTAAATCCTTGTAAGACTCAAGCTGATTATAGCCATCTGTAAATATATATGAATAAATCCTAATAATGAAGCCAATGCAGAGGAAATCAGGGATGAGAGATGGAGAGAGGGAGTCCTGAAAACATTTTTGAACAGTCCTCCCCGCCCCCATGACTTATGTTCATTGAGATCTTAATTTCTGATGATTGTAGTTGACAATTTAATTAGCTGTTATGCCAGAGTACTATCCCTCAATTCTAATGGGATTTTCACAGGCTTCATCCCAATGAGATCAGATTTCCAAACCTAAATTCCTTCCATATCCTTGATGATCTGTGCAAATTACTCCCTGGTACCAGTTTCTATAAGTCCAGGTCCTTGGTTGCAAGAACTTTAGTAGGGATGAATTTATTATTCAGATTTTTGGTTGCTAAATTTAGCAGAAACACATTTATTAAATGACCTTTGGGTAGTTCATAGAATTGATTGAAAGCTAGAACACCAAATTAAACATTGGTAAGGACCAAGGGAAACTTGGCAACAGAGAACATCCTAATTATCTTTGCATTATTATATCCCACCCCAGTCAGAATCAAAGTCCTGGAGGGTAGCAACCTACTGTCAGAGTCTAAGTCATTTGCCTACCCCCATTCTTGTTAAGGAGTTTTGTGTTTATGTTAATAAGGGATATTGTTGTATAGTCTTCTTGTAATATCTTAATTTTTTGCTATTAGGGTAATGCTGGCTTCATAAAATAAATTGGGAAATGTTCTGTGCTCTTCTATTTGCTGAAATAGTTCATGTATAATTGGTATTATTTCTTCCAAATGTTTGGTAGAATTTGCCAGTGAAGCTGTCTGGGCTTGGACTTTACTTTCTGGGAAGGCTTTTAATTAGCAAATCCAATTATTTAAACAAATGAAGGACCATTCACACTTTATACTTCTTCCCATATCAGTTTTGGTAATCAGTGTTTTTTCAAGAAATTTGTCCATTTCATCTAATTTGTCAAATTAATATTTCTTCATTATCCTTTGAATATCTGTATGATCCCTAGTGATGTCACCCTTTCCTGATCAATCTGTCTAAAGGCTTATCAACTATTAATCTTTTCAAAGAACCAGCTTTTGCTTTCATTAATATATCAATATTATTTTTCTGTTTTTTATTTCATTAATTTCTGTTCTTATCTTTATTTTGTTTACTTTAGGTTTAATTCACTTTTTTTTCATATTTTCATAAGGTTGAAGTTTAAGTAATTGATTTGAAACTTTCCTGATATAAGCACTTAATGTTATGAATTTTTCTCCAAGGACTACTTTCATTCATCCCACAAATTTTGATATGCTTTCATTTTTACCTATTTAAGAATAATTTTTTCTTGTGCTTTCTTTTTTAATTCACCCATTATTTAGAAGTATGTGACTAATATCTAAGTATTGGGGATTTTCCAGATACCATTTGTTATCAATTTCTACTTTTATTCCTTGGTGGTCAAAGAATATACATTACATAATTTAAAGTTTTTTTAAATTTATCAAGGTTTTTTTTTTTTTTTTTTTTTTTAGTTCAGAATATGATCTAGTTTGGTGAATGTCCTCTGAGCACTAAAAGCATGTGTCTGAACCTGGTACTGGATGGAGATTATATAAATAATAATTAGGTTGAGTTGGTGGATAACATTTTTTTTACATTTTATAAATGCTTACTGATTTTCTTCGTACTTGTTTTATCATTACTGGGAGAGGAATGTTGAAATTTCCAGCTATGATTAGGGATTTGTCTATTTCTACTTCAAGTTCTATTAGTTTTTATTTCCTGTATTTAGAAGTTCTGCTATGAGGTATAGACATATATGATTATCATGTAGTTTTGATTATTTGATCTATCATTATAAAATATACAACTTTATCCACTGTAATATTTCTTATCTTGAAGGCTACTTTGTCTGATATTAATATAGCCACTCTAGTTTAGTGTTTGCCTGATATCTCTTCTTCTATCTTTTTATCTTTTGTTTATTTGTGGGGAAAAAAAAAAACTACCTCTGTTTGGAGATGACATAACCTTGAATGTAGTCTATAAAAAAATACTTTAGAACTAATAAGTAAATACAGAAAGACAGCAAGATACAAGACACAAAATTCAATTGTATTCTTCTATATAAGCAATGAACAATCTAAAAATGAAATTAAGAATAAGTTCCAGGACACCTGGGTGCCTCAGTTGGTTAAGCATCTGCCTTAGGCTCAGGTCATGATCCCAGGGTCCTGGGATTGAATCCCACATCAGGCTCCTTGCTCAGCAGGGAGCCTGTTTTTCCCTCTGCCTGCCGTCCCCCCCCCCGAAAAATAAATAAAATCTTAAAAATAACTTAACCTGTTAAATAAAAAAGAATAAGCTCCATTCATTACAGCATCAAAAGAATAAGATACATAGGAATTACTTTAACAAAATAAATACATGACTTGTTTGTTGAAAACTACAGAACATTGCTGAGAAAATTTAAGGAAGACTTAAATAAATGGAGCGACATTCTATGTTTGTGTATTAGAAGACTCAGTAGTGCCTAGATGGCAGTTCTTCCCAAATTGATCTATATAGTCAATACAATCCTTATTAAAATACCAGCAGACTCCTTTGAAGAATCTAATAAACTGATTCAAAAATTTACATGGGAATGCAAAGGACCCAGAATAGCCAAACAATTTTGGAAAGAAGAACAGAGTTGGAGGACTTATGGTACCCAACTCCAAAACCCACTATAAATCTAAAACAGTAGTGAAGACAGTGTGGCATTGGCCCAAGGACAGATATATAGGTCAACAGAACAGAACAGGAGTCCAGAAATAACTTTATAGTCAATTAATTTTTTATGAAGGTTCAAAGACATTTAAATGGGGGGGCAGTATTTTCAACAAATGATGCTGGATATCCACATGTAATAGTAATAGTAATCATCATCATCATCATCATCATCATCATCATCCCGTGCCCTACCCACACCATACACAAATATTAAGCCCAAATAGATCACATGTCTTTTTACTTTTAACCTAGTTGTTGGGTCTTCAGATTTAAAGTAATCATGCTTTTTAGTTCCATCTGACAACCTATGCCCTTTATTTTATTATTATTTTTTTTATGGTAACTTTTTCCTTTCTTTCTCTTTCTTTTCTTTCTTTCTTTCTATCTTTCTTTTCTTTCTTTCTTTCTATCTTTCTTTTCTTTCTTTCTTTCTTTCTTTCTTTCTTTCTTTCTTTCTTTCTTTCTTTCT